>NC_091297.1:45312851-45332851 GCF_038502225.1 Cherax quadricarinatus
CTCTGTATCCATGTGTCTGTGTATCACTGTTGTAGAAGATTACATCTGTGTCCATGTGTCTGTGTATCACTGTTCTAGAAGACTACATCTGTGTCCATGTGTCTGTGTATCACTGTTCTAGAAGACTACCTCTGTATCCATGTGTCTGTGTATCACTGTTCTAGAAGATTACATCTGTGTCCATGTGTCTGTGTATCACTGTTCTAGAAGACTACATCTGTGTCCATGTGTCTGTGTATCACTGTTCTAGAAGACTACATCTGTGTCCATGTGTCTGTGTATCACTGTTCTAGAAGACTACATCTGTGTCCATGTGTCTGTGTATCACTGTTCTAGAAGATTACATCTGTGTCCATGTGTCTGTGTATCACTGTTCTAGAAGATTACATCTGTGTCCATGTGTCTGTGTATCACTGTTCTAGAAGACTACATCTGTGCCCATGTGTCTGTGTATCACTGTTCTAGAAGACTACATCTGTGTCCATGTGTCTGTGTATCACTGTTCTAGAAGACTACCTCTGTGTCCATGTGTCTGTGTATCACTGTTCTAGAAGACTACCTCTGTGTCCATGTGTCTGTGTATCACTGTTCTAGAAGACTACATCTGTGTCCATGTATCTGTGTATCACTGTTCTAGAAGACTACCTCTGTGTCCATGTGTCTGTGTATCACTGTTCTAGAAGACTACCTCTGTGTCCACGTGTCTGTGTATCACTGTTCTAGAAGACGACATCTGTGTCCATGTGTCTGTGTATCACTGTTCTAGAAGACTACATCTGTGTCCATGTGTCTGTGTATCACTGTTCTAGAAGACTACATCTGTGTCCATGTGTCTTTGTATCACTGTTCTAGAAGACTACATCTGTGTCCATGTGTCTGTGTATCACTGTTCTAGAAGACGACATCTGTGTCCATGTGTCTGTGTATCTCTTTTCTAGAAGACTACATCTGTGTCTATGTGTCTGTGTATCACTGTTCTAGAAGACTACATCTGTGTCCATGTGTCTGTGTATCACTGTTCTTGAAGACTACCTCTGTGTCCATGTGTCTGTGTATCACTGTTCTAGAAGACTACCTCTGTGTCCATGTGTCTGTGCATCACTGTTCTAGAAGACTACATCTGTGTCCATGTGTCTGTGTATCACTGTTCTAGAAGACTACCTCTGTACTCACCTAGTTGTACTCACCTAGTTGAGGTTGCAGGGGTCGAGTCCGAGCTCCTGGCCCCGCCTCTTCACTGATCGCTACTAGGTCACTCTCCCTGAGCCGTGAGCTTTATCATACCTCTGCTTAATGCTATGTATGGATCCTGCCTCCACTACATCGCTTCCCAAACTGTTCCACTTACTGACTACTCTGTGGCTGAAGAAATACTTCCTAACATCCCTGTGATTCATCTGTGTCTTCAGCTTCCAACTGTGTCCCCTTGTTACTGTGTCCAATCTCTGGAACACCCTGTCTTTGTCCACCTTGTCAATTCCTCTCAGTATTTTGTATGTCGTTATCATGTCCCCCCTATCTCTCCTGTCCTCCAGTGTCGTCAGGTTGATTTCCCTTAACCTCTCCTCGTAGGACATACCTCTTAGCTCTGGGACTAGTCTTGTTGCAAACCTTTGCACTTTCTCTATTTTCTTCACGTGCTTGGCTAGGTGTGGGTTCCAAACTGGTGCCGCATACTCCAATACGGGCCCAACGTACACGGTGTACAGGGTCCTGAATGATTCCTTATTAAGATGTCGGAATGCTGTTCTGAGGTTTGCTAGGCGCCCATACGCTGCAGCAGTTATTTGGTTCATGTGCGCTTCAGGAGATGTGCCTGGTGTTATACTCACCCCAAGATCTTTTTCCTTGAGTGAGGTTTGTAGTCTCTGACCCCCTTGACTGTACTCCGTCTGCGGCCTTCTTTGCCCTTCCCCAATCTTCATGACTTTGCACTTGGTGGGATTGAACTCCAGGAGCCAATTGCTGGACCAGGTCTGCAGCCTGTCCAGATCCCTTTGTTGTTCTGCCTGGTCTTCGATCGAGTGAATTCTTCTCATCAACTTCACGTCATCTGCAAACAGGGACACCTCAGAGTCTATTCCTTCCGTCATGTCGTTCACAAATACCAGAAACAGCACTGGTCCTAGGACTGACCCCTGCGGGACCCCGCTGGTCACAGGTGCCCACTCTGACACCTCGCCACGTACCATGACTCGCTGCTGTCTTCCTGACAAGTATTCCCTGATCCATTGTAGTGCCTTCCCTGTTATCCCTGCTTGGTCCTCCAGTTTTTGCACCAATCTCTTGTGTGTAACTGTGTCAAACGCCTTCTTGCAGTCCAAGAAAATGCAATCCACCCACCCCTCTCTCTCTTGTCTTACTGCTGTCACCATGTCATAGAACTCCAGCAGGTTTGTGACACAGGATTTCCCGTCCCTGAAACCATGTTGGCTGCTGTTGATGAGATCGTTCCTTTCTAGGTGTTCCACCACTCTTCTCCTGATAATCTTCTCCATGATTTTGCATACTATACATGTCAGTGACACTGGTCTGTAGTTTAATGCTTCATGTCTGTCTCCTTTTTTAAAGATTGGGACTACATTTGCTGTCTTCCATGCCTCAGGCAATCTCCCTGTTTCGATAGATGTATTGAATATTGTTGTTAGGGGTACACATAGCGCCTCTGCTCCCTCTCTCAATACCCATGGGGAGATGTTATCTGGCCCCATTGCCTTTGAGGTATCTAGCTCACTCAGAAGCCTCTTCACTTCTTCCTCGGTTGTGTGCACTGTGTCCAGCACTTGGTGGTGTGCCCCACCTCTCCGTCTTTCTGGAGTCCCTTCTGTCTCCTCTGTGAACACTTCTTTGAATCTCTTGTTGAGTTCTTCACATACTTCACGGTCATTTCTTGTTGTCTCTCCTCCGTCCTTCCTTCCTTAGCCTGATTACCTGGTCCTTGACTGTTGTTTTCCTCCTGATGTGGCTGTACAACAGTTTCGGGTCAGATTTGGCTTTCGCTGCTATGTCATTTTCATATTGTCTTTGGGCCTCCCTTCTTATCTGTGCATATTCGTTTCTGGCTCTACGACTGTTCTCCTTATTCTCCTGGGTCCTTTGCCTTCTACATTTCTTCCATTCCCTAGCACACTTGGTTTTTGCCTCCCTGCACCTTTGGGTAAACCATGGGCTCATCCTGGCTTTTTCATTATTCCTGTTACCCTTGGGTACAAACCTCTCCTCAGCCTCCTTGCATTTTGTTGCTACATTTTCCATCATCTCATTAACTGGCTTCCCTGCCAGTTCTCTGTCCCACTGAACCCCGTTCAGGAAGTTCCTCATTCCCGTGTAGTCCTTTTTTCTTGTAGTTTGGCTTCATTTGTCCTGGCCTTCCTGCTTCTCCCTCCACTTGTAACTCTACTGTGTATTCGAAGCTTAAAACCACATGGTCACTGGCCCCAAGGGGTGTTTCATATGTGATGTCCTCAATATCTGCACTACTCAAGGTGAATACTAAGTCCAGCCTTGCTGGTTCATCCTCTCCTCTCTCTCTTGTAGTGTCCCTTACTTGTTGGTACATGAAGTTTTCCAGTACCACCTCCATCATCTTAGCCCTCCATGTATCTTGGCCCCCATGTGGGTCCAAGTTCTCCCAATCGATCTCCTTGTGGTTAAAGTCACCCATGATCAGGAGCTTTGCCCTGCATGCATGAGCTCTTCTGGCCACTCTAGCCAGTGTGTCAACCATCGCTCTATTGCTCTCGTCGTACTCTTGCCTTGGCCTCCTGCTGTTCTGTGTATCACTGTGTCCATGTGTCTGTGTATCACTGTTCTGGAAGACTACATCAGTGTCCATGTGTCTGTGTATCACTGTTCTAGAAGACTACCTCTCTGTCCATGTGTCTGTGTATCACTGTTCTAGAAGACTGCATCTGTGTCCAAGTGTCTGTGTATCACTGTTCTAGAAGACTGCATCTGTGTCCAAGTGTCTGTGTATCACTGTTCTAGAAGACTACCTCTATATCCATGTGTCTGTGTATCACTGTTCTAGAAGACTACATCTGTGTCCATGTGTCTGTGTATCACTGTTATAGAAGACTACCTCTATGTCCATGTGTCTGTGTATCACTGTTCTAGAAGATTACATCTGTGTCCATGTGTCTGTGTATCACTGTTATAGAAGACTACCTCTGTGTCCATGTGTCTGTGTATCACTGTTCTAGAAGACTACCTCTGTGTCCATGTGTCTGTGTATCACTGTTCTAGAAGACTACCTCTGTGTCCATGTGTCTGTGTATCACTGTTCTAGAAGACTACATCTGTGTCCAAGTGTCTGTGTATCACTGTTCTAGAAGACTACCTCTGTGTCCATGTGTCTGTGTATCACTGTTCTAGAAGACTGCATCTGTGTCCATGTGTCTGTGTATCACTGTTCTAGAAGACTACCTCTGTGTCCATGTGTCTGTGTATCACTGTTCTAGAAGACTACATCTGTGTCCAAGTGTCTGTGTATCACTGTTCTAGAAGACTACCTCTGTGTCCATGTGTCTGTGTATCACTGTTCTAGAGGACTGCATCTGTGTCCATGTGTCTGTGTATCACTGTTCTAGAAGACTACATCTGTGTCCATGTGTCTGTGTATCACTGTTCTAGAAGACTACATCTGTGTCTATGTGTCTGTGTATCACTGTTCTAGAAGACTACATCTGTGTCCATGTGTCTGTGTATCACTGTTCTAGAAGACTACCTCTGTGTCCCTGTGTCTGTGTATCACTGTTCTAGAAGACTACCTTTGTGTCCATGTGTCTGTGTATCACTGTTCTAGAAGACTACCTCTGTGTCCCTGTGTCTGTGTATCACTATTCTAGAAGGTACCTCTTGCTAATGTATCCATGTGTCTGTGTATCACTGTTCTAGAGGGCTACCTCTGTGTCCCTGTGTCTGTGTATCACTGTTCTAGAAGGCTACCTCTGGCTACTGTATCCATGTGTCTATGTATCACTGTTCTAGATGGTTACCTCTGGCTACTGTATCCATGTGTCTGTGTATCACTGTTCTAGAGGGATACCTCTGACTACTGTGTCCCTATGTCTGTGTATCGGTCTTCTAGAGGGTTACCTGTGGCTACTGTGTCGCTATGTAGCACTGTTCTAGAAGGCTTCCTCTGGCTACTATGTCCTTGTGTATCACTTCTGTAGAGGGTTACCTCTGGCTACTGTGTCCTTGTGTCTGTGTATTACTGCTCTAGAGGGTTACCTCCGGGTACTGTGTTCCTGTGTCTGTGTATGACTGTCTTAGCTCCAAGATATAAACAAAGTTTTCCAGTGGGCAACGGTAAACAATATGATGTTCAATGAGGACAAATTCCAACTACTCCGTTATGGAAAACTGGAGGAGATAATAACTAGAACAGAGTATACTACTGACTCCGGCCATACAATAGAGCGGAAAAATAATGTAAGGGACCTGGGAGTAGTAATGTCTGAGGATCTCACTTTCAAGGATCACAACAGTGCCACGATCGCACGTGCAAAGAAAATGATAGGATGGATAATGAGAACTTTCAAAACGAGAGATGCCAAGCCCATGATGATCCTTTTCAAATCACTTGTTCTCTCTAGGCTGGAATACTGCTGTACATTAACATCTCCATACAAAGCAGGTGAAATCGCAGATCTAGAGAGTGTACAGAGATCCTTTACTGCACGTATAAGTTCTGTCAAGCACCTTAACTACTGGGAACGCTTGGAAGCACTTGACTTGTACTTGTTGGAACGCAGGAGGGAGAGATATATCATAATCTACACTTGGAAAATCTTGGAAGGAATGGTCCCAAATCTGCACACAGAAATCACTCCCTACGAAAGTAAAAGACTGGGCGGGCGATGCAAAATGCCGCCAATAAAAAGTAGGGGCGCCATTGGTACACTAAGAGAAAACACCATAAGTGTCCGGGGCCCAAGACTGTTCAACAGCCTCCCATCAAGCATTCCGGGAATTGCCAATAAACCCCTGGCTGCCTTCAAGAGAGAGCTGGACAGATACCTAAAGTCAGTGCCGGATCAGCCGGGCTGTGGCTCGTACGTTGGACTGCGTGCGGCCAGCAGTAACAGCCTAGTTGATCAGGCCCTGATCCATCGGGAGGCCTGGTCATGGACCGGGCCACGGGGGCGTTGATCCCCGGAATAACCTCCAGGTAACCTCCAGGTAAGGACCGGAAAGAATTTTCCGCAGATAATATTAGCATGGGCGCAGCATAATATTACCATGGGCGCAGATAATATTACCATGGGCGCAGCATAATCATAATGACTATTCTTACATTAACATTATAGTTGAGGTTGTAGCCAGCGACAGTTCGGAGAGCATTTAGTTTTTCTTTGCATTTCTTACTTAACTATGGTAGGATGGGTTCATTGATGGGTACCTCTACACGAAGGTAATCTGTAAGATTTAAAGCAGCTGATATCGTCAACCTGAAAACAGGTGGCTGTGGCATGTCGTTTGTTTGGTTGTAGGTCCTTGATCTGTATTACTTCGAACGCAGGTGAGAGAGATACATGATAATATATTCCTGGAAGGTCCTGGAGGGACTGGTTCCAAACGTGCACACGAAAATCACTCCCTATGAAAGCAAAAGACTCGGCAGGAGATGCAACATTACCCCTATGAAAAGCAGGGGCGCCACGAGTACACTGAGAGACAACACAATAAGTGTCCGGGGCCCAAGACTGTTCAATTGCCTCCCAGCATACATAAGGGGGCTTACCAATAGACCCCTGACTGTCTTCAAGAAGGCACTGAACAGGCACCTATAGTCAGTACCTGACCAACCGGACTGTGGTTCGTACGTCAGCTTGCGTGCGGCCAGCAGTAACAGTCTGGTTGATCAGACCTTGATCCACCATGAGGCTTGGTCTCAGACTGGTCCGCTGGGGCGTTGCCCCCGAAACCCTCTCCAAGTAAACTCCAGGTCCAGGTATACTAAGTGCAGCGAAGGTTCTCTTTACATTCTCTGGATCTGCAGTTTAGCCTACCTTTAATTAAGAACCTGTTAGTGTGCAGCAGTATTACAGCCTAGAGAAAACAGGTGATTTAAAGAGGAACATCACTGGCTTAATATTCCTTGTCCTGAAGGTCTTCATTATCCATCCTATAACTTTCCTAGTAGTTGTGATAATGCGCTGTTGTGATCCTTGAAGGTGAGATCCTCTGATATTATCCCTCCTAAGTTCTTCTCGTTAGTTTTCCACTCTGATGTTTGGTTACAATTAATGTTATTCTCTGTTCTAGCTTCAAGTTTACTAATTTTTTTCCATAACAGAGTAAAGTATTTTTTTCCCTCATTGAGCATCACTTTCTCTACTGTATATCCGCCTGGAAATGGGCTGTGTCCTCACTGGATGCCACTCATGAAGACTCTAGTATCATCAGCAGAGGATGATATGCCTCTATGTCCTTTATGAGGATGAGGAAAAGGACAAGGGTGAATACTGTACCTTGTGGAACAAAGCTTTTCACTGTGGCAGCCTTTGACCTAATTCTGTTTACTACTACTTTTTGTGATCTATTTCTTTGAAAGTTAAAAATCCAGTTATTCCTTTTGCTATTACACCATGTCGAAAGCTTTTCCAAAGTCCCTGCATACTACATCCTCATTTTGTTTGTCCTCCAGTGCATCTAAGACCATATCATCATGGTCCAGAAGTTTCGAGAGGCAGAAGCGACCTGCTCTAAACCCATACTACAGCGGGTTATGCATTTTTTGAGAATTCAGGTGGTTGGCGATCTTGCTTCTTAGATCCCTTTCAAAGATTTTCATAATGCGGGATGTTGGTACTATCGCTCTATAGTTCTAGTTATTGCTTTGTGGAGTGGGATTACTTCTGGCCCCTGTCTCTGTGTATCACTGCTCTAAAGGTCTACTTCTGGTTCCTGTGTCCTCTGTGCGGCACTGTTTTTCCTCACTTCGTCAACCATTCAACAGATTTATATGCGAGTAACAACATTGTGAAGACTTACTCAGCCCTGTAACAACTTCAGACAGTATTACCAAGGCTGGCTCCTCCTCAGGAAAATTAATGAATAGAAAAAGAAATAATAATTCACAAAGATAAACACTTTATTATTTATTAATGCAAAGATAAAACATTGAAGTATGAAAATGTATCGTAGTTGAAAGAAAAATGAAAAATGAAATGGAAAAAATGACATTTGAATTCAACGCTAATATGTACAGTTATACTGGGGCGTCTGGTTGAAGTTTACACCGTCTTGTAGAAATTGTAGCCGTTGCTGATGATGTGGGGGGGGGGTCACAGGTGTTGGTGACAACCCAACGACTAGGTCTTCACAGAGTCTATAGCCTTGAATAGTCAGTCCAGATGACAGGAACGCAGGTTCTTTACCACTACAAAGATGAGGGGTAGTGTCCTGTACAATTAATCAGGTAGGTAGATTATAAGGTGACGTCCCAAGACCGGTTTCAGTCCGTCTCCTTCAACACTTCTCGTTGGTTGACAGGTGACCTGATCTGTCATTCCAAGCTGGAAAGAGAGACAGGTTATCCACTGCTTAAGAAATCACTCTCCAAGATAAGTGCAAGATACTTAAAAAAAGGTGGTGATAATCAAAAAGTGTTATGTGGAACTTAAAACTGAAAGGACTAAGTTTATTATTGGTCAAAAGTGAAGCTTTCAACCAATATCCACTAGAATAGGAGAAGAGGCTTTTACTTACAGTTGTGCTGGGAGCTGTGAGTCGAGTGATTACTGTTTGGTCGGAGCCCCACACGTCACCTTTCGGGGTGGGGAGAAAGGGGGGGAGGATAGCGGGAGCTAGACTGACCCTACCTTAATAACAAGCAGCCGGCAATCAAACTATCGTTACCATATACTCGCTCGCTACTCCTATCTGTTGAACTTTTCCCTCACACTCCCCCATACCAAGACTTATAGTCAAGGAGTATAAGAAGAATAGGCGAGGAAAAAGTTCTAATACAAAGTCGCGTAGGCAACAAATTTACTGACTGTCAAAACTTAACCAGTCAGAGAAATAATTGGATGAACCATTGATATACACAATATGAAACTTAAAAGTTTGGAGTGCCAATGTCCACCTTAAGAGGCGACTGTTGGTTCCCTTAAAAGTTTCTAGGTATATCAAAGGCTTGTGATCCGTTTCTAAAATAAATTCTTTTCCCAGTAAATAAAATTTAAGTTTGGAGATACCCCACACAAGGGCCAAACATTCCTTTTCTATGGTGGAGTATCTCGTTTCTGCAGGAGGAAAGTTTTAGATTTAATAAATATACAGGAACTAGGAGTGTGTGTATTTTGTGCAGCAAGCACCTGACACCTATTGCAAGAACTATACTTCTTTGTAACCTGTACGTGCATGCTTGGCCAAAAATAAGTGTGCTTGAGTTTACGCCACGTCTTACGATGGGCCAAGTGTTTGGTCACTGGCAAATCATGAGCCATTTGAAGAACAGACTCTCGACATGATTTAGGAACAACAAGGAGAGAATAATCTATCACTGAAGAATGAGATTTAAAAACAGATTTATATAAGATACCATTAATATATTCAAACTTATGAGATACGTATCTCCCGTGGATAACTTTGTTGTTAAAAGCTTGATTATGACAATCCCGAAGTGAAGGGCAATCGCACTGTATATTGACAAAATCATCCTTGGACATAAAATCTGGGAAAATAAAAGGACCTACGGTGGGAGAAGAGGAGGTAGGAGAAGCCAGTGTTATGGTCTGAGCCCTAGTCAAGACACTGAGAGTGCCGGAGGCAATACCCTTACTTTCACCTGACGAGTGGACAGGTGATCCTGCTACCTCACTATCGAGAGCAGTATCATCTGTTTCCTCCCCCAAATGAACAGTACGAGACAATGCAGCTTCCGGTGCGGAATTGTTAAGGGGCTTATTTAACTTACAAGGAAGAGGAGCTGGAAAACTTAGATCCCCGGGTGGTGACGAAAGATCCGCCTCTGAAGGAAGAACAGCACCTTTAATGTTACCCACTATTATAGAACAAGTAATTGGGGCTAGTACCGCATTAGTCCAACCGGTGAATCATTTAGTTTTCAAGTAACAACGTATTGTAGGGAAAGTATTTTCACGACCCAAGTAATCTGAAAGAACAGAGGACACACGAGAGGTTTTAAAGGGAACAGTTTGTCCGAAATTACGATGCACGTACATCCAGTGTCACGTAATATGTCTGAGACTTTTATACCATTAACTGCTCCTGAACAGAAGGGTGCTTGGTCATTACCGTCAACAAAACATCTACCAACTTTCTCTAATTTCTTGGAAGGACAATCTGGACGTTTATGTCCGATACCACCACACCGATGACATGTTGGTATAATAGCTAGTGACTTTGTTTCTACTGTAGGCTTTTTAATCTTTGGTTCAGGTGAACCATTGCCCTTAAGGTTCGATCCCTTTAGGTCTTTATAGGAATTGTGAGCCTCAGCATACAAGTCAGCGGCCTCAGCAACTTCCTCAGCTTTAATCAGTCTACGTTCTCTAATGAATGTTTGTAACTGGTGAGGAAGAGCTGTCAGGAACTGGTCAGCAACCATGAAGTCTCTAAGAGATTCATAACTGTGATCAATTCCTGAACTCTCTATCCAAAAGTCGAACAAACGAAAGTGTTACCTGTAACTGCTGAAAGTTTTGGCCATGCTGTAAGGTGGCATACCTGAAATCTTTCCTATAAGAATTTGTGGTTTTTTGATATGCTTTAAGGATTGCCTTTTTCAGTAGGTTATAATTACATTTGATATTGTGCGACAAAGTTGCATAGATATTCAAAGCTGTACCAGAAAATAACATACCTAACCTGGTAGCCCAGGTGTCAGCAGGCCATTCACAGAGGGTAGCAGTATTTTCAAACCTGATAATGTATGAAGTAATGTCTTCACCCTCGGTGAAGGGAGGTAGATTAGGTGTTGGAATATGTGTACTAGCTGCATGATGTTCAATTACTCCTTCCTCTAATTGTTGTTGTGTAAAAGTTAACTTTTTATTCTCTAATTCAAGGCAAGATTTTTCGAGCTCGCGATCTTTTTCTCTCTCTCTTAACTCATGTTCTCTATCTTTGGCTCTTTCCTCAAGTTCTCTTAACCTAACTTGTTCCTCACATATTTTGGCTTGTTCCTCACGTACTCTAGCTCTCCTCACGATCAAGTCTATAACACTCCTTTTTCTCCTCTCTTTCTCTTTCTTGATTTTCTCTTTCAATTCGATCTCTCTCCTTTTTATCCTCTCTTTCTCTTTCTAACTGCCTTTCTTGGTTCTCTCTCTCTATTCTTTCTCTCTCCTTTTTCTCCTCTCTCTCTATACTTTCTCTCTCCTTTTTCTCCTTTCGATTCTCTCTCTCTCTTTTTTCTCCTCTCTCTTGATTCTCTCTCTCTCCTTTTCAATTCTTTCATGGATCTTAGCACTAATGAAAGCTTCTAAATTCTTCCCCGTTATTCCTAACTTACTCCCAGTGTTCATCCAGAACTGGTATTCCTCCATACTTGCAAGAATAACTTAAACTACCAGGGGAAAATGAAACGGATATATCAAAGAAAACGTAGGGTTCAATTACTGTTCTGCTTAAACTGTAAATAAATTGGAGGGTTCAATCCCTGCTTCGATTAAACAGTATGTGTGAATGAAAACGGAGGGTTCTATGCCGGCTCCCAGCAAATAGTAAATAGAATGGGGTCCCTTGACCATCCAATCTTCTCACCAACAAATCAAGAGTGTCCTACGACAGTTCCCTTGATATAATAAAGAGCTCAATGAAACAATTTGTCACTGGAAAATCTCGGGTCCCTAGAGTCTATTCCTCCAAATCGTTTCAAGCTCAAAAATAAAGGTGACAGAATTAACTAGTATATCCTGCCTTGACTTGACTTACAATAAATTGAGACTATAACAATAATCAAATCTTTTAAATACCTGTACTGTAGTCCTACCATAGAGAATGATTACTCATGGCTGGTGGTAACCGTCTGTGGTATGCGGCGTTGAAGTTCCAATGGTAGATTCGAGATGGAGTTGAATCTTGATTCAGTCGAGTTGATCCTGGCAAGGTTGCCACTTGTGAAGACTTACTCAGCCCTGTAACAACTTCAGACAATATTACCAAGGCTGGCTCCTCCTCAGGAAAATTAATGAATAGAAAAAGAAATAATAATTCACAAAGATAAACACTTTATTATTTATTAATGCAAAGATAAAACATTGAAGTATGAAAATGTATCGTAGTTGAAAGAAAAATGAAAAATGAAATGGAAAAATGACATTTGAATTCAACGCTAATATGTACAGTTATACTGGGGTGTCTGGTGGAGGTTGACACTGTCTTGTAGAAATTGTAGCCGTTACTGATGATGTGGGGGGGGGGTCACAGGTGTTGGTGACAACCCAACGACTAGTTCTTCACAGAGTCTATAGCCTTGAATAGTCAGTCCAGATGACAGGAACGCAGGTTCTTTACCACTACAAAGATGAGGGGTAGTGTCCTGTACAATTAATCAGGTAGGTAGATTATAAGGTGACGTCCCAAGACCGGTTTCAGTCCGTCTCCTTCAACACTTCTCGTTGGTTGGCAGGTGACCCGAGCTGTCATTCCAAGCTGGAAAGAGAGACAGGTTACCCACTGCTTAAGAAATCACTTTCCATGATAAGTGTAAGATACTTAAAAAAGGTGGTGATTATCGAAAAGTCTCATTTGGAGCTTAAAACTGAAAGGACTAAGTTTATTATTGGTCAAAAGTGAAGCTTTCAACCAATATCCACTAGAATAGGAGCAGAGGCTTTTACTTACAGTTATGCTGGGAGCTGTGAGTCGAGTGATTACTGTTTGGTCGGAGCCCCACACGTCACCTTTCGGGGGGGGGGGAGAAAGGGGGGGAGGGGATAGCGGGAGCTAGATTGACCCTACACAAATAACCCGTACATAAAACAGAGAAGCTTACGACGATGTTTCGGTCCGACTTGGACCATTTACAAAGTCCAAGTCGGACCGAAACGTCGTCGTAAGCTTCTCTCTTTTATGTGCGGGTTATTTGTGTATCGTTCCAGTCACGGTATTGTGCCTTTTTTTTATTTATAGACTGACCCGACCTTAACAAGCTGCCGGCAGTCAAACTATCGTTACCATATATTTGCTCGCTACTCCTACCTGTTGAACTTTTCCCTCACAAACTTTATTGGTGAGGCTTCTCTATTTCCACGGCCTGCTCAGTATTCATCAGTAACTTCAACTCGCAATTCGCATAATTATTCGTCATCATCACACACTAATCTTATCATCTGAAGTGTTAGCCAACTGTACGAACTAGCTTGAACACGCAAAATATTTCGAGTCACTCCTCAAGAGTGTTTCTGTTGGTTAACTATTAGAGGAAACTATGCAGATACGATACTAGCTTGTGAATCTCGTGAGGGATAGTTAAGTTGAAGAGAATACCTGTCCTCCTGAACTGAACCAGTAAGATGGGAAAGGTTAGTCTGAGTAGTGAATAGGTTTGCTAGTACATGGTAACATGTTCGCCTCACAACGGAAGGATCTAGGTTCAATACTGGAACACACAGGGGCCAGCCTCTCAACACCTACTGTCCCTGTTGTACTTGCAGTATAAAACAGGTATTTACGTCTTAGCTAAATGGTTTTTCACTTCCTGGAGAAAAGAACCGATGGATCTCGGTGGAAGTATGTGGCATTGCGTGGTTTTCTTGGTTTACCTTGAGTTATTCGTCCTCATGAATTGATAATCAGAATGAAGTTGTGGTCTTCGCTGTCGTCCGTCGTGTGGAGGTGTTACCAAGACAACACCTCACCTTGAGACAATTAGTGTCAGAAGGACCGCCCAGATTAGTCGGCAAACATAAAATACGACATTAAAAGCTATCTACCCAAGTTCCGATTCCAATTATAATTGTAGTATGAGTATCCCTTTGTACCCCTTTTCTCTCCACTTTCTTGGGAAAGGGTTAAGCATGATACACGCAGATAAGTGGAGGCAACCAGAACACAGGATAGAACCACAAGGTAGTCATGGGTGTATTAATATTCCAGGCAGGAAGTGTGTTTGACAGGTAAGTGTGGCATCTTGTCAGAGAAGAATCCATCAGTGTGATGAATAGCTCTTCAACTGGCTGAGAGTAAGACCTCCAGGATGTTAAATATTCCCCAACAAGCGCCTACCACACCCACTCTCGTAACCTATCAACTTTGCAGGTAAACGTGGGGGGGGGACAGATTGTTTTAGAGATGCTGTTTGTACGGTAGATAATGTTACAGACCCTGATCCCCTGAGGAATGTTTTGAGAATGTTAGGTTAAAAATTATCATTAAAGGTGTTAAGGTTTAAGTATTTTATGGCCCCTGACTCCAGCTTATGGTGCGATGAATGAACGAACTAGCAAGACCTTAATGTTATTAGATTTCTAGATTTTGCCGCCGAAGTGGCTAGTTTATTGTGCACACTATATCCAGGTAGTAGTCTGGGGTATCCCACACTACCCTCCACACCCACATAGCAGTCTTGGGTATCCCACGCTACCCTCCACACCCACATAGCAGTCTTGGGTATCCCACACTACCCTCCACACCCACATAGCAGTCTTGGGTATCCCACGCTACCCTCCACACCTACATAGCAGTCTTGGGTATCCCACGCTACCCTCCACACCCACATAGCAGTCTTGGGTATCCCACGCTACCCTCCACACCCACATAACAGTCTTGGGTATCCCACACTATCCTCCACACCCACATAGCAGTCTTGGGTATCCCACGCTACCCTCCACACCCACATAACAGTCTAGGGTATCCCACACTACCCTCCACACCCACGTAACAGTCTTGGGTATCCCACGCTACCCTCCACACCCACATAGCAGTCTTGGGTATCCCATACTACCGTCCACACCCACGTAACAGTCTTGGGCATCCCACACTACCCTCCACACCCACATAGCAGTCTTGGGTATCCCACACTACCCTCCACACCCACCTAACAGTCTTGGGTATTCCCTTCACTCCCTCACAACCGTTTAAGGAGAGCAACTTCTTCCTGCCTCACAAACACCTCGACTACATTATCACAGGTCTCACAGGCAGCTGTGAAGGCGGACTCTCAAGAGCTGCAACTTGTGTCGTGGCGGCACCACTGTTCTCTGTACTAATACTAATTTTTCGAATGATGACAGTGAAACTCCTTATTCCTTAGATGGAAGTGTCATTCTCTCTCTCTCTCTCTCTCTCTCTCTCTCTCTCTCTCTCTCTCTCTCTCTCTCTCTCTCTCTCTCTCTCTCTCTCTCTCTCTCTCTCTCTCTCTCTCTCTCTCTCCCTTTCTTTTTTTTACACAGGGTTTGACAAGGGTAGGTTAAGGATCCTTAACTTTATTAACAAGCTATTTACAGGTTAAGGATTCCTAACTTTATTGGCAAGCTAAGAGCTGTTACCTACATCAGCTTATTTGAAAGCATTTTTATTGTTATGAGACATACAAGTAGGGAACAGGATGAAGTTGGAGTCATCTGTGGGCCAGCATTTTCATCTGATTAACTGACTTTACCTCGTTGACAGCATTATGCTGTACGAATATGTTCCATACTCGAGTCATCCTGGGAATAAATGATCTCAGATGAAGTGATGTTCTGGAGAAGGGTACAGCCAGAGTGAAGTTGCTGATTTCTGCCCGTTTTGCGGTATAGAAGCTTGCTTCACCCTGTCCTCGAAGTGGATCCATGTGTGGTACTTTGACAATATTGGCCTTGTACATAACAGTAAGGCCACCCACATCCCTCCTTTTTTGAAGGCTCTGCTGAAATGACAGATCTATCCAGGATGGATCCAGGCGAGAGATAAGACGTCTTGCTCTGTTCTCTACTCTGTCAGGCAGTCTCAAATGAGGGGGGAGGGGGCAGGCAAACCAAGAAAGTGGAGCATACTCAAGGCGTGAGCGTACTTGTGTCTCATACAGAATCTTGCAACCCCTACTGCCAAGCAGATGCGAGATACGGGGATGTTCTGTATGCTTCCTGGCTGCCTTGTTTGCAAGATTTACAACATGGTTCTTCATGGTCAGTTTGGAGTCAAATTTCACCCCAAGGATATCAACTTCTTCTCCAGGTACCAACACCCTCCTATTCATCCTTACTACTGCTCCAGCATTACCATCATGGTGCCTAGAGACCATCATCATTTGTGTATTCTCAGGTGCAAATGTTACTTGTCATCTATTTCCCCAAGCTGATATAGCTCTTAGCTGGTGACTGATGTAGCTTAGAGCAGCTGGCATTTCTTCTCTTGAATAAGTGAATGTCAGTCTGCATGTGCATGGGATTCTCTCTCTCTCTCTCTCTCTCTCTCTCTCTCTCTCTCTCTCTCTCTTTACACAGGGTTTGACAGGGTTAATCTCTCTCTCTCTCTCTCTCTCTCTCTCTCTCTCTCTCTCTCTCTCTCTCTCTCTCTCTCTCTCTCTCTCTCTCTCTCTCTCTCTCTCTCTCTCTCTCTCTCTCTCTCTCTCTCTCTCTCTCTCTCTCTCTCTCTTTCTCTCTCTTATACTAATGCACTTGTTTTCACTAACATTTTAAAAGCACGGTGCAAAATTATCATTTGCTGTCGACAGAGCATTCTTCCAGATCTGCATCGACCTTAATGTACTGTACATTCACAGCATCCTTCCTGTTCCTCCATCGTCCCTCTCCCTTTCCTTCCTTCCTTCCTTCCTTCCTGCCTCTCCCCTTCACCAACCCTGCTATCAAAGTGCCCATAGAGATTAGAGACTACAAAATTCTCAGGCATAAAAGGTGAAGCAGTAATGGGTAGGCAGTGTTGCAGGGAGCCTTCCGTGGCTCCCACACACAGGCAGTGTTGCAGGGAGCCTTCCGTGGCTCCCACACACAGGCAGTGTTGCTGGGAGCCTTCCGTGGCTCCCACACGCAGGCAGTGTTGCTGGGAGCCTTCGGTGGCTCCCACACACAGGCAGTGTTGCAGGGAGCCTTCCGTGGCCTCCACGCACAGGCAGTATTGCAGGGAGCCTTCCGTGGTCCCCACACACAGGCAGTGTTGCAGGGAGCCTTCCGGGGACCCCACAAACAGACAGTGTTGCAGGATGCTTTCGTGCCCCCCCCCATAGGCAGTGTTGCAGGGAGCCTTGAGTGGTCCCCACACACAAACAGGCAGACAGTGTTGCAGGGAGCCTTGCGTAGCCCACACACACAGGCAGACAGTGTTGCAGGGAGCCTTGCGTGGCCCACATACACACAGGCAGTGTTGCAGGGAGCCTTGCGTGGCCCACATACACACAGGCAGTGTTGCAGGGAGCCTTGCGTGGCCCACATACACACAGGCAGTATTGCAGGGAGCCTTGCGTGGCCCACATACACACAGGCAGTGTTGCAGGGAGCCTTGCGTGGCCCACATACACACAGGCAGTGTTGCAGAGAGCCTTTCCTGGTCCCCACATACACACACACTGACCCAAAGTCAATAGTTTTGCCTTCCTCTCTCGGTCAGTTCCTTTCAAGGTGGTGGTGGGACGCCTCTGCCTTGTGTTGTCGACCATTGATGGTCTTCTGTATTCAACAAGAGTTTGAAAAGCTGCCAGCAGCGGTCACCATTTAAGGGGCAGCAAGCAGGAGAGCGCTGGGGACCAGGGGACCTAGGACCTGGGGACCTAGGACCTGGGGACCTGGGGACCTGGGGACCTGGGGACCTGGGGACCTGGGGACTTAGGACCTGGGAACCTAGGACCTGGGGACCTAGGACCTGGGGACCTGGGAACTTAGAACCTGGGGACCAAGGACCTGGGGACCTGGGGACCATGGACCTGGGGACTTAGGACCTGGGGACCATGGACCTGGGGACCATGGACCTGGGGACCATGGACCTGGGGACCATGGACCTGGGGACCCCTCCCTCACCAATTTGGTCGCCTTGTGTGTATGTGTGTCAGTTAGTTGCCATTTTGTCCTAGGCACATGTTGATTGGATACTAGGCCGCGCGTGTATGTGTGTATGTGTGTGTACTCACCTAATTGTGGTGCAGGGGTCGAGACTCAGCTCCTGGCCCCGCCTCTTCACTGACCGCTACTGGGTCCTCCCTCTCCCTGCTCCATGAGCTTTATCATAACTCGTCTTAAAACTATGTATGGTTCCTGCCTCCACTACATCACTTGCCAGACTATTCCACTTCCTAACAACTATGTGGCTGAAGAAATACTTCCCAACATCCCATTGGCTCATCTGAGTCTTCAGCTTCCAATTGTGACCCCTTGTTTCTGTGTTCCATCTCTGGAACATCCTGTCTCTGTCCACCTTATCTATTCCACGCAGTATTTTGTATGTCGAAATCATGTCACACCTGACTCTTAACCTTTCTTCGTACAACCAGCCTTGCTGCATACCTTTGCACTTTCTCTAATTTCTTGATGTGCTTGACCAGGTGTGGGTTACAAACTGGTGCTGCGCACTCCAGTATGGGTCTGACGTACACAGTGTATAGAGTCTTGAACGATTCCTACTGAGATATCAGAACGCTATTCTCAGGTTTGCCAGGCGCCCACATGTCGCAGCAGTTATTTGGTTAATGTGGGCTTCCGGCGATGTGCTCGTTGTTATACTCACCCCCAGATCTTTCTCCTTGAATGAGGTTTGCAGTCTTTGGCCACCTAGCCTGTACTCCATCTGCGGTCTTCTTTGCCCTTCCCCGATCTTCATGACTTTGCATTTGGCGGGGTTAAATTCGAGAAGCCAGTTGCTGTACCAGGTGTCCAGTCTGTCCAGGTCTCTTTGAAGTCCTGCCTCATCCTCACCTGATTTAATTCTCCTCATCAACTTCACATCATCTGCGAACAGGGACACTTCTGAGTCTATCCCTTCCATCATGTCATTCACATATACCAAAAATAGCACTGGTTCTAGGGCCGACCCCTGTGGGACCCCGTTCGTCACAGGCGCCCACTGTGATACCTCATCACGTACCATGACTCCTTGTTGCCTCCGTGTCAGGTATTCTCTGATCCATTGCAGTGCCCTTCCTGTTATACGCGCCTGATTCTCTAGCGTGTGTGTGTGTGTGTGTGTGTGTGTGTGTGTGTGTGTGTACTCACCTAGTTGTACTCACCTAGTTGAGGTTGCAGGGGTCGAGTCCAAGCTCCTGGCCCCGCCTCTTCACTGGTCGCTAATAGGTCACTCTCCCTGAACCATGAGCTTTATCGTACCTCTGCTTAAAGCTATGTATGGATCCTGACTCCACTACATCGCTTCCCAAACTATTCCACTTCCTGACTACTCTGTGGCTGAAGAAATACTTCCTAACATCCCTTTGATTCATCTGTGTCTTCAACTTCCAACTGTGTCCCCTTGTTACTGTGTCCAGTCTCTGGAACATCCTGTCTTTGTGTGTGTGTGTGTGTGTGTGTGTGTGTGTGTGTGTGTGTGTGTGTGTGTGTGTGTGCTTGTACTCACCTAACTGTAGTTGCAGGGGTCGAGACTTAGTTCCTGGTCCCGCCTCTTCACTGATCGCTACTAGGTCCTCTCTCTCTCTCTGCTTCCTGAGCTTTGTCATACCTAGTCTTAAAGCTATGTATGGTTCCTGCCTTCACTACGTCACTTGCGTGCGTGTGTGTTTGTGTGTGTGTGTGTGTGTGTGTGTGTGTGTGTGTGTGTGTGTGTGTGTGTGTGTGTGTGTGTGTGTGTTTGTGTGTGTACTCACCTAGTTGAGGTTGCAGGGGTCGAGTCCAAGCTCCTAGCCCCGCCTCTTCACTGGTCGCTACTAGGTCACTCTCCCTGAGCCGTGAGCTTTATCATACCTCTGCTTAAAGCTATGTATGGATCCTGCCTCCATTACATCGCTTCCCAAACTATTCCACTTCCTGACTACTCTGTGGCTGAAGAAGTACTTCCTAACATCCCTGTGATTCATCTGTGTCTTCAACTTCCAACTGTGTCCCCTTGTTACTGTGTCCAGTCTCTGGAACATCCTG
>NC_091297.1:45337851-45340351 GCF_038502225.1 Cherax quadricarinatus
CTGCGCATACTCGTTCCTGGCTCTGCGACTGATCTTCTTATTTTCATGTGTTCTCTGCCTTCTGTACTTTTTCCATTCTCTGTTGCACTTAGTTTTTGCCTCCTTACACCGTCGGGTAAACAAGAGGCTCGTTCTAGTCTTCCCATTATTTCTGTTGCCCTTGGGAACAAACCTTTCCTCTGCCTCCTTGCATTTGGTTGTTACGTATTCCACCATTTCGTTTACTGACTTTCCTACCAGTTCTCTGTCCCACTGAACCTCCTGCAGGAAGTTGTGTGTGTGTGTGTGTGTGTGTGTGTGTGTGTGTGTGTGTGTGTGTGTGTGTCTGTCTGTCTGTGCATCTGGGTGTGTGTGTGTGAGTGTGTGATTTAACATTCGTCTAAAAACAAATCGTCGTCTCAAAGTAAACGAAGGAAAAGTTAGGTTAAGCAATGAAAAGTTATTCGCGTTATAGAAATTTATGAAACGAGGATGAGGCCTCCTGTATCCTCACTCTGGATTATATCTTATAACCTCTGTTCTCAATGTTCCTCCTCGAGTCCAACTCCTTATCCTCTGGTTTCCATGTATATTTTGTTTATTTTATCCTCGTGGCATGCACCGAGTGAAATACACATTGGTGCTTAATTAGGTCCTGAGTCCGTCTGATGTGTCAGTGGGAGGGTTGGTGACCTGGGGGAGAACCATTTAACTAGCTTCTAGGAACACCTCAGACAAGTAGACCCTCTGGCTGGTTCACCACGCTCACATGTCTCTAGCTGGTTCACCACGCTCACATGTCTCTGGCTGGTTCACCTCGCTCACATGTCTCTGGCTGGTTCACCACGCTCACATGTCTCTGGCTGGTTCACCACGCTCACATGTCTCTGGCTGGTTCACCACGCTCACATGTCTCTGGATGGTTCACCACGCTCACATGTCTCTGGCTGGTTCACCACGCTCACATGTCTCTGGCTGGTTCACCACGCTCACATGTCTCTGGCTGGTTCACCACGCTCACATGTCTCTGGCTGGTTCACCACGCTCACATGTCTCTGGCTGGTTCACCACGCTCACATATCTCTGGCTGGTTCACCACGCTCACATGTCTCTGGCTGGTTCACCACGTTCACATGTCTCTAGCTGGTTCACCACGCTCACATGTCTCTTGCTGGTTCACCACGCTCACATGTCTCTAGCTGGTTCACCACGCTCACATGTCTCTGGCTGGTTCACCACGCTCACATGTCTCTGGCTGGTTCACCATGCTCACATGTCTCTGGCTTGTTCACCACGCTCACATGTCTCTGGTTGGTTCACCACGCTCACATGTCTCTGGCTGGTTCACCACGCTCACATGTCTCTAGCTGGTTCACCACGCTCACATGTCTCTGGCTGGTTCACCACGCTCACATGTCTCTGGCTGGTTCACCACGCTCACATGTCTCTTGCTGGTTCACCACGCTCACATGTCTCTAGCTGGTTCACCACGCTCACATGTCTCTGGCTGGTTCACCACGCTCACATGTCTCTGGCTGGTTCACCATGCTCACATGTCTCTGGCTTGTTCACCACGCTCACATGTCTCTGGTTGGTTCACCACGCTCACATGTCTCTGGCTGGTTCACCACGCTCACATGTCTCTAGCTGGTTCACCACGCTCACATGTCTCTGGCTGGTTCACCACGCTCACATGTCTCTGGCTGGTTCACCACGCTCACATGTCTCTGGCTGGTTCACCACGCTCACATGTCTCTGGCTGGTTCACCACGCTCACATGTCTCTGACTGACTCACCACGCTCACATGTCTCTGGCTGGTTCACCACGCTCACATGTCTCTGGCTGGTTCACCACGCTCACATGTCTCTAGCGGGTTCACCACGCTCACATGTCTCTGGCTGGTTCACCACGCTCACATGTCTCTGGCTGGTTCACCACGCTCACATGTCTCTAGCTGGTTCACCACGCTTACATGTCTCTGGCTGGTTCACCACGCTCACATGTCTCTGGCTGGTTCACCACGCTCACATGTCTCTGGCTGGTTCACCACGCTCACATGTCTCTGGCTGGTTCACCACGCTCACATGTCTGACTGACTCACCACGCTCACATGTCTCTGGCTGGTTCACCACGCTCACATGTCTCTGGTTGGTTCACCACGCTCACATGTCTCTGGCTGGTTCACCACGCTCACATGTCTCTAGCTGGTTCACCACGCTCACATGTCTCTGGCTGGTTCACCACGCTCACATGTCTCTGGCTGGTTCACCACGCTCACATGTCTCGGGCTGGTTCACCACGCTCACATGTCTCCGGCTGGTTCACCACTATCACATGTCTCTGGCTGGTTCACCACGCTCACATGTCTCTGACTGACTCACCACGCTCACATGTCTCTGGCTGGTTCACCACGCTCACATGTCTCTGGCTGGTTCACCACGCTCACATGTCTCTAGCGGGTTCACCACGCTTACATGTCTCTGGCTGGTTCACCACGCTCACATGTCTCTAGCGGGTTCA
>NC_091297.1:45345351-45395351 GCF_038502225.1 Cherax quadricarinatus
TCTCATTACCTGACCTCTCTCTTCACTTGACCTCTCTCATTACCTGACCTCTCTCTTCACCTGACCTCTCTATTCAATTGACCTCTCTCTTCACATGACCTCTCTCTTCATCTGACCTCTCTTTTCGCCTGACCTCTCTCCTCACTTGACCTCTCTCTTCATCTGACCTCTCTCTTCACCTGAACTCTCTCCTCACCTGACCTCTCTTTTCACGTGAACTCTCTCTTCACCTGAACTCTCCCTTCACATGACCTCTCTGTTCACCTGACCTCTCTCTTCACCTGACCTCTCTCTCTTCACCTGACCTCTCTCTTCAAATGACGTTTCTCTTCACCTGAATTCTCTCTTCACCTGATTTCTCTCATCACCTGACCTCTCTCTTCACCTCACATCTCTCTACAACTGATCTCTCTCTTCACTTGACCTATCTCTTCAATTGACCTCTCTCTTCATCTAACCTCTCTTTTCACCTGACCTCTCTCTTCACCTGACCTCTCTTTTCACCTGACCTCTCTCTTCACTTAACCTCTCTCTTCACCTGACCTCTGTCTTCACCTGACCTCTCTCTTCACTTAACCTCTCTCTTCACCTGACCTGTCACTTCACCTGACCTCTCTCTTCACCTGACCTCTCTCTTCACCTGACCTCTCTCTTCACTTGACCTCTCTCCCCACCTGACGTCTCTCTTTACCTGACCTCTCTCTTCACCTGACCTCTCTCTTCACCTGACCTCTCTCTTCACGTGACCTCTCTCTTCACCTGACCTCTCTATTCACTTGACCTCTCTCCCCATCTGACCTCTAGCTTTACCTGACCTCTCTCTTCACCTGACTTCTCTCTTCACCTGACCTCTCTCTTCACCTGAACTCTGTCTTCACCTGAACTCTCTCTTCACCTGACCTCTCTCTTCACCTGACCTATCTCTTCATCTGACCTCTCTCTTCAAATAACCTTTCTCTTCACCTGAACTCTCTCTTCACCTGACCTCTCTCTTCAACTGACCTATCTCTTCACCTGACCTCTCTGTTAACCTGATCTCTATCTTCACCTCACCTCTCTCTTCACATGGCGTCTCTCTTCACCTCAACTCTCTCTTCACTTGACCTCTCTCTTCACCTGACCTCTCTCTTCACTTGACCTCTCTCTTCACCTGACCTATTTGTTCACCTGACCTCTCTCTTCACATGACCTCTCTCTACACCTGACCTCTCTCTTCACCTGACCACTCACTACACCTGACCTCTCTCTTCACCTGACCTCTCTCTTCACCTGACCTCTCTCTTCACCTGGCCTCTCTCTTCATTTGACCTCTCTAATCACTTGACTTCTCTCTTCAACTGACCTCTCTCTTCACCTAACCTCTCTCTTTACCTGACCTCTCTATTCAAATGACATCTCACTTCACCTGACCTTTCTCTTCACCTGACCTCTCTCATTACCTGACCTCTCTCTTCACCTGACCTTTCTATTCAATTGACCTGTCTCTTCACCTGACCTCTCTCTTCATCTGACCTCTCTTTTCGCCTGACCTCTCTCCTCAGTTGACCTCTCTCTTCATCTGACCTCTCTCTTCACCTGAACTCTCCCTTCACCTGACCTCTCTTTTCACCTGAACTATCTCTTCACCTGAACTCTCCCTTCACATGACCTCTCTGTTCACCTGCCCTCTCTCTTCACCTGACCTCTCTCTCTTCACCTAACCTCTCTCTTCAAATGACGTCTCTCTTCACCTGAATTCTCTCTTCACCTGATTTCTCTCATCACCTGACCTCGCTCTTCACCTGACATCTCTCTACAATTGATCTCTCTCTCCACTTGACCTCTCTCTTCACATGACCTCTCTTTTCACATGACCTCTCTCTTCACCTGACGTCTCTCTTCACCTGACCTCTCTCTTTACCTGACCTCTCTCTTCACTTGACCTCTCTATTCACCTGACCTCTCTCTTCACTTGAACTCTCTCTTCACCTGACCTCTCTCTTCACCTGACCTTTCTCTTCACCTGACCTCTCTGTTCACCTGACCTCTCCCTTCACCTGACGTTTCTCTTCACCTGACCTCTCTCTTCACCTGACCTCTATCTTCACCTGACTTCTCTCTTCATCTGACCTCTATATTCAAATGACCTGTCTCTTCACCTGACCTCTCTCTTCACTTGACCTATCTCTTCAATTGACCTCTCTCGTCATCTAACCTCTCTTTTCACCTGACCTCTCTCTACACCTGACCTCTCTCTTCACCTGACCTCTCTCTTCACTTAACCTCTCTCTTCACCTGACCTCTCTCTTCACCTGACCTCTCTCTTCACCTGACCTCTCACTTCACCTGACCTCTCTCTTCACGTGACGTCTCTCTTCACCTGACCTCTCTCTTCACCTGACCTCTCTCTTCACCTGACGTCTCTCTTTACCTGACCTCTCTCTTCACCTAACCTCTCTCTTCACCTGACCTCTCTCTTCACCAGACCTCTCTCTTCATCTGACCTCTCTATTCACTTGACCTCTCTCCCCATCTGACCTCTAGCTTTACCTGACCTCTCTCTTCACCTGACTTCTCTCTTCACCTGAACTCTCTCTTCACCTGAGCTCTCTCTTCACCTGACCTCTCTCTTCACCTGACCTCTCTCTTCACCTGAACTCTCTCTTCACCTGACTTCTATCTTCACCTGACCTATCTCTTCATCTGACCTCTCTCTTCAAATAACCTTTCTCTTCACCTGATATCTCTCTTCACTTGACCTCTCTCTTCACTTGACCTCTGTCATTTGACCTCTCTTCATATGACCTCTCTCTTCACGTGACCTCTCTCTTCACCTGACCTCTCTCTTCACCTGACCTCTCTCTTCACCTGACCTCTCTCTTCACCTCACCTCTCTCTTCACCTGACCTCTCCATTCACCTGACCTCTCCATTCACCTGACCTCTCTCTTAACTTGATCTTTCTCGTCACCTGACCTCTCTCTTCACCTGACCTCTCTCTTCACCTGACCTATCTCTTCATCTGACCTCTCTCTTCAAATAACCTTTCTCTTCACCTGAACTCTCTCTTCACCTGACCTCTCTCTTCAACTGACCTATCTCTTCATCTGACCTCTCTCTTCAAATAACCTTTCTCTTCACCTGAACTCTCTCTTCACCTGACCTCTCTCTTCACCTGAACTCTCTCTTCACCTGAGCTCTCTCTTCACCTGACCTCTCTCTTCACCTGACCTCTCTCTTCACCTGAACTCTCTCTTCACCTGACTTCTATCTTCACCTGACCTATCTCTTCATCTGACCTCTCTCTTCAAATAACCTTTCTCTTCACCTGATATCTCTCTTCACTTGACCTCTCTCTTCACTTGACCTCTGTCATTTGACCTCTCTTCATATGACCTCTCTCTTCACGTGACCTCTCTCTTCACCTGACCTCTCTCTTCACCTGACCTCTCTCTTCACCTGACCTCTCCATTCACCTGACCTCTCCATTCACCTGACCTCTCTCTTAACTTGATCTTTCTCGTCACCTGACCTCTCTCTTCACCTGACCTCTGTCTTCAAATGACCTCTCTCTTCACATGAAATCTCTCTTTATCTGACCTCTCTCTTTACCTGACCTCTCTATTCACCTGACCTCTCTCTTCACCAGACCTCTCTCTTCACCTGACCTCTCTCCTCACCTGACTTCTCTCTTCACCTGACCTCCCTCCTCACTTGACCTCTCTCTTCACCTGACCTCTCTCTTCATCTGTACTCTCTCTTCACCTGACCTCTCTCTTCACCTGACCTCTCCCTTCACCTGACCTCTCTCTTCACCTAACCTCTATCTACACCTGACCTCTCTCTTCACGTGACCTCTCTCTTCACCTGACCTCTCTTCTCACCTGACCTCTCTATTCAAATGACATCTCACTTCACCTGACCTTTCTCTTCACCTGACCTCTCTCATTACCTGACCTCTCTCCTCACTTGACCTCTCTCATTACCTGACCTCTCTCTTCACCTGACATTTCTATTCAATTGACCTCTCTCTTCACCTGACCTCTCTCTTCATCTGACCTCTCTTTTCGCCTGACCTCTCTCCTCAGTTGACCTCTCTCTTCATCTGACCTCTCTCTTCACCTGAACTCTCTCTTCACCTGACCTCTCTTTTCACCTGAACTATCTCTTCACCTGAACTCTCCCTTCACATGACCTCTCTGTTCACCTGACCTCTCTCTTCACCTGACCTCTCTCTCTTCACCTGACCTCTCTCTTCAAATGACGTCTCTCTTCACCTGAATTCTCTCTTCACCTGATTTCTCTCATCACCTGACCTCGCTCTTCACCTGACATCTCTCTACAATTGATCTCTCTCTCCACTTGACCTCTCTCTTCACCTGACCTCTCTTTTCACATGACCTCTCTCTTCACCTGACGTCTCTCTTCACCTGACCTCTCTCTTTACCTGACCTCTCTCTTCACTTGACCTCTCTATACACCTGACCTCTCTCTTCACTTGAACTCTCTCTTCACCTGACCTCTCTCTTCACCTGACGTTTCTCTTCACCTGACCTCTCTGTTCACCTGACCTCTCCCTTCACCTGACGTTTCTCTTCACCTGACCTCTCTCTTCACCTGACCTCTATCTTTACCTGACTTCTCTCTTCATCTGACCTCTATATTCAAATGACCTGTCTCTTCACCTGACCTCTCTCTTCACTTGACCTATCTCTTCAATTGACCTCTCTCTTCATCTAACCTCTCTTTTCACCTGACCTCTCTCTACACCTGACCTCTCTCTTCACCTGACCTCTCTCTTCACTTAACCTCTCTCTTCACCTGACCTCTCTCTTCACCTGACCTCTCTCTTCACCTGACCTCTCACTTCACCTGACCTCTCTCTTCACGTGACGTCTCTCTTCACCTGACCTCTCTCTTCACCTGACCTCTCTCTTCACCTGACGTCTCTCTTTACCTGACCTCTCTCTTCACCTAACCTCTCTCTTCACCTGACCTCTCTCTTCACCAGACCTCTCTCTTCATCTGACCTCTCTATTCACTTGACCTCTCTCCCCATCTGACCTCTAGCTTTACCTGACCTCTCTCTTCACCTGACTTCTCTCTTCACCTGAACTCTCTCTTCACCTGAGCTCTCTCTTCACCTGACCTCTCTCTTCACCTGACCTCTCTCTTCACCTGAACTCTCTCTTCACCTGACTTCTATCTTCACATGACCTATCTCTTCATCTGACCTCTCTCTTCAAATAACCTTTCTCTTCACCTGATATCTCTCTTCACTTGACCTCTCTCTTCACTTGACCTCTGTCATTTGACCTCTCTTCATATGACCTCTCTCTTCACGTGACCTCTCTCTTCACCTGACCTCTCTCTTCACCTGACCTCTCTCTTCACCTGACCTCTCCATTCACCTGACCTCTCCATTCACCTGACCTCTCTCTTAACTTGATCTTTCTCGTCACCTGACCTCTCTCTTCACCTGACCTCTATCTACACCTGACCTCTCTCTTCACGTGACCTCTCTCTTCACCTGACCTCTCTTCTCACCTGACCTCTCTCTTCACCTGACCTCTCCATTCACCTGACCTCTCTCTTAACTTGACCTTTCTCGTCACCCGACCTCTCTCTTCACCTGACCTCTCTCTTCACATGAAATCTCTCTTTACCTGACCTCTCTCTTTACCTGACCTCTCTATTCACCTGACCTCTCTCTTCACCAGACCTCTCTCTTCAAGTGACCTCTCTCTTCACTTGACCTCTCTATTCACCTGACCTCTCTCTTCACCTGACATTTCTCTTCATCTGACCTGTCTCTTCACCTGAATTCTCTATTCACCTGACCTGTCTCTTCACCTGACATTTCTCTTCATCTGACCTGTCTCTTCACCTGACCTGTCTCTTCACCTGACCTCTCTGTTCACCTGACCTCTCTCTTCACCTGACCTCTCTCTTCACCTGACCTCTCTATTCACCTGACCTCTCTCTTCACCTCATCTTTCTCTTCACCTGGCTTCTCTCTTCACCTGACCTCTCTCTTCACCTAAACTCTCTTTTCATCTGAACTCTCTCTTCACCTGACCTTTCTCTTCACCTGACCTCTCTCCTCACCTAACCGCTCTCTTCGCCTGACCTCTCTCTTCACCTGACCTCTCTCTTCATTTGACCTCTCTATTCACCTGACCTCTCTCTTCACCTGACCTCTCTCTTCATCGGAACTGTCTTTTAACCTGACCTCCCTCTTAACCTGACCTCTCTGTTCATCTGACCTCTATGTTCTCCTGAACTCTCTCTTCACCTGACCTCTCTTTTCACCTGACCTCTCTTTTCACCTGACCTCTCTCTTCACCTGACCTCTCTCTTCAAATCACCCCTACTCTTCTCCTTACTTCTCTTTTCACTTGACCTCTCTCGTAACCTGAACTCTCTCTTCACTTGACCTCTCCTTTCCCTGACCTCTCTCTTCACCTGACCTCTTTCTTCTCCTGACCTCTCTCTTCACCTGATCACTCTCGTAACCTGAACTCTCTCTTCACCTGACCTCTTTCTTCTCCTGACCTCTCTCTTCTCCTGAACTCTCTTCACCTGACCTTTCTGTTCACCTGACCTCTCTCTTCACCTTGCCTCTCTCTTCACCTGACCTCTCTCTACAAGTGACCTCTCTCAACACTTGAACTATCTCTTCAAGTGACATCTCTCTTCACTTCACCTCTCTCTTCACCTGACCTCTCTCTCTTCTCGTGACCTCTCTCTTCACCTAACCTCTTTCTTCACTTGACTTCTCTCTTCACTTGACTTCTCTCTTCACCTGACCTCTCTCTTCTCTTCACCTCTCTCTTCACTTCACCTCTCTCTTTACCTAACCTTTCTCTTCACCTGACCTCTCTCTTCAGCTGACCTCTCTCGTCACCTGAACTCTCTCTTTACCTGACCTCTCTCTTCATCTGAACTCTCGCTTCACCTGACCTCTCAATTCCCCTGACCTCTCTTTTCACCTCACCTCTCTCTTCACCTTTGCTCTCTCTTCTCCTGAATTCTCTTTTCACCTGACCTCTCTCTTCACCTTAATTCTCTCTTCACCTGACCTCTCTCTTCACCTGACCTCTTTCTTCACCTGACATCTCTCATCACGTTACCTCTCTCTTCACCTGACCTCTCTCTTCACCTGACATCTCTCATCACGTTACCTCTCTCTTCACCTGACCTCTCTTTTCACCTGACCTCTCTCTTCACCTGACCTCTTTCTTCACCTGACCTCTCTTTTCACCTCACCTCTCTCTTCACCTTAGCTCTCTCTTCTCCTGAATTCTCTTTTCACCTGACCTCTCTCTTCACCTTACCTCTCTCTTCACCTGACCTCTCTCTTCACCTGACCTCTTTCTTCACCTGACATCTCTCATCACGTTACCTCTCTCTTCACCTGACCTCTCTCTTCACCTGACCTCGCTCTTCACCTAAACTCTCTCTTCACCTGACCTCTCTCTTCACCTGACCTCTCTCTTCACCTAACCTCTCTCTTCACCTAAACTCTCTCTTCACCTGACCTCTCTCTTCACCTGACCTCTCTCTTCACCTGACCTCTCTCCTCGTCTGAATTCTCTCTTCACTTGACCTATCTCTTCTTCTGACCTCTGTCTTCACCTGATCTCTCTCTTCAACTGACCTCTCTCTTCACTTGACCTCTCTCATTACCTGACCTCTCTCTTCACCTGACCTTTCTATTCAATTTACCTCTCTCTTCACCTGACCTCTCTCTTCATCTGACCTCTCTTTTCGCCTGACCTCTCTCCTCACTTGACCTCTCTCTTCATCTGACCTCTCTCTTCACCTGAACTCTCCCTTCACCTGACCTCTCTTTTCACCTGAACTATCTCTTCACCTGAACTCTCCCTTCACATGACCTCTCTGTTCACCTGACCTCTCTCTTCACCTGACCTCTCTCTCTTCACCTGACCTCTCTCTTCAAATGACGTCTCTCTTCACCTGAATTCTCTCTTCACCTGATTTCTCTCATCACCTGACCTCGCTCTTCACCTGACATCTCTCTACAATTGATCTCTCTCTCCACTTGACCTCTCTCTTCACCTGACCTCTCTTTTCACATGACCTCTCTCTTCACCTGACGTCTCTCTTCACCTGACCTCTCTCTTTACCTGACCTCTCTCTTCACTTGACCTCTCTATTCACCTGACCTCTCTCTTCACTTGAACTCTCTCTTCACCTGACCTCTCTCTTCACCTGACCTTTCTCTTCACCTGACCTCTCTGTTCACCTGACCTCTCCCTTCACCTGACGTTTCTCTTCACCTGACCTCTCTCTTCACCTGACTTCTCTCTTCATCTGACCTCTATATTCAAATGACCTGTCTCTTCACCTGACCTCTCTCTTCACTTGACCTATCTCTTCAATTGACCTCTCTCTTCATCTAACCTCTCTTTTCACCTGACCTCTCTCTACACCTGACCTCTCTCTTCACCTGACCTCTCTCTTCACTTAACCTCTCTCTTCACCTGACCTCTCTCTTCACCTGAACTCTCTCTTCACCTGACCTCTCACTTCACCTGACCTCTCTCTTCACGTGACGTCTCTCTTCACCTGACCTCTCTCTTCACCTGACCTCTCTCTTCACCTGACCTCTCTCCCCACCTGACGTCTCTCTTTACCTGACCTCTCTCTTCACCTAACCTCTCTCTTCACCTGACCTCTCTCTTCACCAGACCTCTCTCTTCATCTGACCTCTCTATTCACTTGACCTCTCTCCCCATCTGACCTCTAGCTTTACCTGACCTCTCTCTTCACCTGACTTCTCTCTTCACCTGAACTCTCTCTTCACCTGAGCTCTCTCTTCACCTGACCTCTCTCTTCACCTGACCTCTCTCTTCACCTGAACTCTCTCTTCACCTGACTTCTATCTTCACCTGACCTATCTCTTCATCTGACCTCTCTCTTCAAATAACCTTTCTCTTCACCTGATATCTCTCTTCACTTGACCTCTCTCTTCACTTGACCTCCGTCATTTGACCTCTCTTCATATGACCTCTCTCTTCACGTGACCTCTCTCTTCACCTGACCTCTCTCTTCACCTGACCTCTCTCTTCACCTGACCTCTCCATTCACCTGACCTCTCCATTCACCTGACCTCTCTCTTAACTTGATCTTTCTCGTCACCTGGCCTCTCTCTTCACCTGACCTCTGTCTTCAAATGACCTCTCTCTTCACATGAAATCTCTCTTTATCTGACCTCTCTCTTTACCTGACCTCTCTATTCACCTGACCTCTCTCTTCACCAGACCTCTCTCTTCACCTGACCTCTCTCCTCACCTGACCTCTCTCTTCACATGACCTCCCTCCTCACTTGACCTCTCTCTTCACCTGACCTCTCTCTTCATCTGTACTCTCTCTTCACCTGACCTCTCTCTTCACCTGACCTCTCCCTTCACCTGACCTCTCTCTTCACCTAACCTCTATCTACACCTGACCTCTCTCTTCACGTGACCTCTCTCTTCACCTGACCTCTCTCCTCACCTGACCTCTCTCTTCACCTGACCTCTCCATTCACCTGACCTCTCTCTTAACTTGACCTTTCTCGTCACCTGACCTCTCTCTTCACCTGACCTCTCTCTTCACATGAAATCTCTCTTTACCTGACCTCTCTCTTTACCTGACCTCTCTATTCACCTGACCTCTCTCTTCACCAGACCTCTCTCTTCAAGTGACCTCTCTCTTCACTTGACCTCTCTATTCACCTGACCTCTCTCTTCACCTGGCATTTCTCTTCATCTGACCTGTCTCTTCACCTGACCTCTCTATTCACCTGACCTGTCTCTTCACCTGACATTTCTCTTCATCTGACCTGTCTCTTCACCTGACCTGTCTCTTCACCTGACCTCTCTGTTCACCTGACCTCTCTGTTCACCTGACCTCTCTCTTCACCTGACCTCTCTCTTCACCTCACCTTTCTCTTCATCTGGCTTCTCTCTTCACCTGACCTCTCTCTTCACCTAAACTCTCTTTTCATCTGAACTCTCTCTTCACCTGACCGTTCTCTTCACCTGACCTCTCTCCTCACCTAACCGCTCTCTTCGCCTGACCTCTCTCTTCACCTGACCTCTCTCTTCACTTGACCTCTCTATTCACCTGACCTCTCTCTTCACCTGACCTCTCTCTTCATCGGAACTGTCTTTTAACCTGACCTCTCTCTTAACCTGACCTCTCTGTTCATCTGACCTCTATGTTCCCCTGAACTCTCTCTTCACCTGACCTCTCTTTTCACCTGACCTCTCTTTTCACCTGACCTCTCTCTTCACCTGACCTCTCTCTTCAAATCACCCCTACTCTTCTCCTTACTTCTCTTTTCACTTGACCTCTCTCGTAACCTGAACTCTCTCTTCACTTGACCTCTCCTTTCCCTGACCTCTCTCTTCACCTGACCTCTTTCTTCTCCTGACCTCTCTCTTCACCTGATCACTCTCGTAACCTGAACTCTCTCTTCACCTGACCTCTTTCTTCTCCTGACCTCTCTCTTCTCCTGAACTCTCTTCACCTGACCTTTCTGTTCACCTGACCTCTCTCTTCACCTTGCCTCTCTCTTCACCTGACCTTTCTCTTCAACTGACCTCTCTCTTCAGCTGACCTCTCTCGTCACCTGAACTCTCTCTTTACCTGACCTCTCTCTTCATCTGAACTCTCGCTTCACCTGACCTCTCAATTCCCCTGACCTCTCTTTTCACCTCACCTCTCTCTTCACCTTTGCTCTCTCTTCACCTGACCTCTCTCTTCACCTGACCTCTTTCTTCACCTGACATCTCTCATCACGTTACCTCTCTCTTCACCTGACCTCTCTCTTCACCTGACATCTCTCATCACGTTACCTCTCTCTTCACCTGACCTCTGTTTTCACCTGACCTCTCTCTTCACCTGACCTCTTTCTTCACCTGACCTCTCTTTTCACCTCACCTCTCTCTTCACCTTAGCTCTCTCTTCTCCTGAATTCTCTTTTCACCTGACCTCTCTCTTCACCTTACCTCTCTCTTCACCTGACCTCTCTCTTCACCTGACCTCTTTCTTCACCTGACATCTCTCATCACGTTACCTCTCTCTTCACCTGACCTCTCTCTTCACCTGACCTCTCTCTTCACCTGACCTCTCCATTCACCTGACCTCTCCATTCACCTGACCTCTCTCTTAACTTGATCTTTCTCGTCACCTGGCCTCTCTCTTCACCTGACCTCTGTCTTCAAATGACCTCTCTCTTCACATGAAATCTCTCTTTATCTGACCTCTCTCTTTACCTGACCTCTCTATTCACCTGACCTCTCTCTTCACCAGACCTCTCTCTTCACCTGACCTCTCTCCTCACCTGACCTCTCTCTTCACATGACCTCCCTCCTCACTTGACCTCTCTCTTCACCTGACCTCTCTCTTCATCTGTACTCTCTCTTCACCTGACCTCTCTCTTCACCTGACCTCTCCCTTCACCTGACCTCTCTCTTCACCTAACCTCTATCTACACCTGACCTCTCTCTTCACGTGACCTCTCTCTTCACCTGACCTCTCTCCTCACCTGACCTCTCTCTTCACCTGACCTCTCCATTCACCTGACCTCTCTCTTAACTTGACCTTTCTCGTCACCTGACCTCTCTCTTCACCTGACCTCTCTCTTCACATGAAATCTCTCTTTACCTGACCTCTCTCTTTACCTGACCTCTCTATTCACCTGACCTCTCTCTTCACCAGACCTCTCTCTTCAAGTGACCTCTCTCTTCACTTGACCTCTCTATTCACCTGACCTCTCTCTTCACCTGGCATTTCTCTTCATCTGACCTGTCTCTTCACCTGACCTCTCTATTCACCTGACCTGTCTCTTCACCTGACATTTCTCTTCATCTGACCTGTCTCTTCACCTGACCTGTCTCTTCACCTGACCTCTCTGTTCACCTGACCTCTCTGTTCACCTGACCTCTCTCTTCACCTGACCTCTCTCTTCACCTCACCTTTCTCTTCATCTGGCTTCTCTCTTCACCTGACCTCTCTCTTCACCTAAACTCTCTTTTCATCTGAACTCTCTCTTCACCTGACCGTTCTCTTCACCTGACCTCTCTCCTCACCTAACCGCTCTCTTCGCCTGACCTCTCTCTTCACCTGACCTCTCTCTTCACTTGACCTCTCTATTCACCTGACCTCTCTCTTCACCTGACCTCTCTCTTCATCGGAACTGTCTTTTAACCTGACCTCTCTCTTAACCTGACCTCTCTGTTCATCTGACCTCTATGTTCCCCTGAACTCTCTCTTCACCTGACCTCTCTTTTCACCTGACCTCTCTTTTCACCTGACCTCTCTCTTCACCTGACCTCTCTCTTCAAATCACCCCTACTCTTCTCCTTACTTCTCTTTTCACTTGACCTCTCTCGTAACCTGAACTCTCTCTTCACTTGACCTCTCCTTTCCCTGACCTCTCTCTTCACCTGACCTCTTTCTTCTCCTGACCTCTCTCTTCACCTGATCACTCTCGTAACCTGAACTCTCTCTTCACCTGACCTCTTTCTTCTCCTGACCTCTCTCTTCTCCTGAACTCTCTTCACCTGACCTTTCTGTTCACCTGACCTCTCTCTTCACCTTGCCTCTCTCTTCACCTGACCTTTCTCTTCAACTGACCTCTCTCTTCAGCTGACCTCTCTCGTCACCTGAACTCTCTCTTTACCTGACCTCTCTCTTCATCTGAACTCTCGCTTCACCTGACCTCTCAATTCCCCTGACCTCTCTTTTCACCTCACCTCTCTCTTCACCTTTGCTCTCTCTTCACCTGACCTCTCTCTTCACCTGACCTCTTTCTTCACCTGACATCTCTCATCACGTTACCTCTCTCTTCACCTGACCTCTCTCTTCACCTGACATCTCTCATCACGTTACCTCTCTCTTCACCTGACCTCTGTTTTCACCTGACCTCTCTCTTCACCTGACCTCTTTCTTCACCTGACCTCTCTTTTCACCTCACCTCTCTCTTCACCTTAGCTCTCTCTTCTCCTGAATTCTCTTTTCACCTGACCTCTCTCTTCACCTTACCTCTCTCTTCACCTGACCTCTCTCTTCACCTGACCTCTTTCTTCACCTGACATCTCTCATCACGTTACCTCTCTCTTCACCTGACCTCTCTCTTCACCTGACCTCGCTCTTCACCTAAACTCTCTCTTCACCTGACCTCTCTCTTCACCTGACATCTCTCTTCACCTAACCTCTCTCTTCACCTAAACTTTCTCTTCACCTGACCTCTCTCTTCACCTGACCTCTCTTTTCACCTGACCTCTCTCCTCGTCTGAATTCTCTCTTCACTTGACCTATCTCTTCTTCTGACCTCTGTCTTCACCTGATCTCTCTCTTCAACTGACCTCTCTCTTCACTTGACCTCTCTCTTCACCTGACCTCTCTCTTCACATGACCTCACTCTTCACCTGACCTCTCTCTTCACCTGACCTCTCTCTTCACCTGACCTCTCTGCTCGCCTGTCCTCTCTTTTCACCTGAACTCTCTCTTCACCCGACCTCTCTCTTCACCTGACCTCTCTCTTCACCTGACCTCTCTCCTCGTCGGAATTCTCTCTTCACTTGACCTATCTCTTCTTCTGACCTCTGTCTTCACCTGATCTCTCTCTTCAACTGACCTCTCTCTTCACTTGACCTCTCTCTTCACCTGACCTCTCTCTTCACATGACCTCACTCTTCACCTGACCTCTCTCTTCACCTGACCTCTCTCTTCACCTGACCTCTCTGCTCGCCTGTCCTCTCTTTTCACCTGAACTCTCTCTTCACCTGACCTCTCTCTTCACCTGACCTCTCTCTTCACCTGACCTCCCTCATAACTTGACCTCTCTCTTCACTTGTCCTCTCTCTTCACCTGACCTATCTGTTCACCTGACATCTCTCTTCACCTAACCTCTTTCTTCACCTGATCTCTCTCTTCACTTTACCTCTCTCTTCACTTAACCTCTCTCTTCACCTGACCTCTCTCTCTTCACCTATCCTCTCTCTTCACCTGACCTCTCTCTTCACCTGGCCTCTCTCTTCACTTGACCTCTCTCGTCGCCTGACCTCTCTTTTCACCTGACTTCTTGCTTCACCTGACCTCTCTCTTCACCTGACCTCTCTCTTCAAATGACCTCTCTCTTCACCTGACCTCCCTATTCACCTGACCTCTCTCTTCACTTGACCTCTCTCTTCACCTGACCTCTCCCTTCACCTGGCCTCTCTTTTCACCTGACCTCTCTGCTCGCCTGACCTTTCTGTTCACATGTCCTCTGTCTTCACCTGACCTCTCTCTTCATCTGACCTCTCTCTTCACTTCACATCTCTCTTCACTTGATCTCTCTCTTCACCTGACCTCTCTCTTCACTTGACCTCTCTATTCACCTTCCCTCTCTCTTTACCTGACCTCTCTCTTCATCTGACCTGTCTCTTCACCTTACCTCTCTCTTCACATGGCCTCTCTCTTCACTTGACCTCTCTCTTCGCCTGATCTCTCTTTTCACCTGACTTGTTGCTTCACCTGACCTCTCTCTTCACATGACCTCTCTCTTCTCCTGGCCTCTCTCTTCACCTGACCTCCCTATTCACCTGACCTCCCTATTCACCTGACCTCTCTGTTCGCCTGACCTCTCAGTTCATATGTCCTCTCTCTTCACCTCACCTCTCTCTTCACATGACCTCTCCCTTCTCTTCACCTCTCTCTTCACTTGACCTCTCTCTTCACCTGACCTCTCTCTTCACTTGACCTCTCTTTTCACCTGACCTCTATCTTTGCCTGACCTCTCTCTTCATCTGACCTGTTTCTTCACCTGACCTCTCTCTTCGTCTGACCTCTCTGTTCAACTGACCTCTCTGTTCACCTGACCTCTCTGTTCACCTGACCTCTCTCTTCTCCTGACCTCTCTCTTCAAATCACCTCTCTCTCTTCACCTGACCTCTCTCTTCACCTAAACTCTCTTTTCACCTGAACTCTCTCTTCACCTGACCTTTCTCTTCACCTGACCTCTCTCCTCACCTGACCGCTCTCTTCGCCTGACCTCTCTCTTCACCTGACCTCTCTCTTCATTTGACCTCTCTATTCACCTGACCTCTCTCTTCACCTGACCTCTCTCTTCATCTGAACTGTCTCTTAACCTGACCTCTCTCTTAACCTGATCTCTCTGTTCATCTGACCTCTATGTTCCCCTGAACTCTCTCTTCACCTGACTTCTCTTTTCACCTGGCCTCTCTTTTCACCTGACCTCTCTCTTCACCTGACCTCTCTCTTCAAATCACCCCTACTCTTCTCCTTACTTCTCTTTTCACTTGACCTCTCTCGTAACCTGAACTCTCTCTTCACTTGACATCTCCTTTCCCTGACCTCTCTCTTCACCTGACCTCTTTCTTCTCCTGACCTCTCTCTTCACCTGATCACTCTCGTAACCTGAACTCTTTCTTCACCTGACCTCTTTCTTCTCCTGACCTCTCTCTTCTCCTGAACTCTCTTCACCTGACCTCTCTGTTCACCTGACCTCTCTCTTCACATTGCCTCTCTCTTCACTTGACCTCTCTCCTCACCTGACCTCTCTCTTCAAGTGACATCTCTCTTCACTTCACCTCTCTCTTCACCTGACCTCTCTCTCTTCTCGTGACCTCTCTCTTCACCTAACCTCTTTCTTCACATGACTTCTCTCTTCACTTGACTTCTCTCTTCACCTGACCTCTCTCTTCAAGTGACCTCTCTCTTCACTTGATCTCTCTCTTCACTTGAGCTATCTCTTCCAGTAACCTCTCTCTTCTCTTCACCTCTCTCTTCACTTCACCTCTCTCTTTACCTAACCTTTCTCTTCACCTGACCTCTCTCTTCACCTGACCTCTCTCGTCACCTGAACTCTCTCTTTACATGACCTCTCTCTTCATCTGAACTCTCGCGTCACCTGACCTCTCAATTCCCCTGACCTCTCTTTTCACCTCACCTCTCTCTTCACCTTTGCTCTCTCTTCTCCTGAATTCTCTTTTCACCTGACCTCTCTCTTCACCTTACCTCTCTCTTCACCTGACCTCTCTCTTCACCTGACCTCTTTCTTCACGTGACATCTCTCATCGCGTTACCTCTCTCTTCACCTGACCTCGCTCTTGATGACCTCTCTCCTCATCTGACCTCTCTCTTCACCTGACCTCTCTCTTCACTTAACCTCTCTCTCCACCTAAACTCTCTCTTCACCTGGCCTCTCTCTTCACCTGACCTCTCTCTTCACCTGACCTCTCTCCTCGCCTGAATTCTCTCTTCACTTGACCTATCTCTTCTTCTGACCTCTGTCTTCACCTGATCTCTCTCTTCAACTGACCTCTCTCTTCACTTGACCTCTCTCTTCACCTGACCTCTCTCTTCACCTGAACTCACTCTTCACCTGACCTCTCTCTTCACCTGACCTCTCTCTTCACCTGACCTCTCTGCTCGCATGTCCTCTCTTTTCACCTGAACTCTCTCTTCACCTGACCTCTCTCTCTTCACCTATCCTCTCTCTTCACCTGACCTCTCTCTTCACCTGGCCTCTCTCTTCACTTGACCTCTCTCGTCGCCTGACCACTCTTTTCACCTGACTTCTTGCTTCACCTGACCTCTCTCTTCACCTGACCTCTCTCTTCAAATGACCTCTCCCTTCACCTGACCTCTCTCTTCACCTGACCTCTCTGTTCACATGTCCTCTGTCTTCACCTGACCTCTCTCTTCACCTGACCTCTCTCTTCATCTGACCTCTCTCTTCACTTGATCTCTCTCTTCACCTGACCTCTCTCTTCACTTGACCTCTCTATTCCCCTGCCCTCTCTCTTTACCTGACCTCTCTCTTCATCTGACCTGTCTCTTCACCTTACCTCTCTCTTCACATGGCCTCTCTCTTCACTTGACCTCTCTCTTCGCCTGATCTCTCTTTTCACCTGACTTCTTGCTTCACCTGACCTCTCTCTTCACCTGACCTCTCTCTTCACCTGACCTCTCTCTTCACCTGACCTCTCTCTTCACCTGAACTCCCTATTCACCTGACCTCTCTGTTCGCCTGACCTCTCAGTTCATATGTCTTCTCTCTTCACCTCACCTCTCTCTTCACCTGACCTCTCCCTTCACTTCACCTCTCTCTTCACTTGAACTCTCTCTTCACCTTATCTCTCTCTTCACTTGACCTCTCTTTTCACCTGACCTCTATCTTTGCCTGACCTCTCTCTTCATCTGACCTGTCTCTTCACCTGACCTCTCTCTTCGCCTGACCTCTCTGTTCAACTGACCTCTCTGTTCACCTGACCTCTCTGTTCACCTGACCTCTCTCTTCACCTGTCCTCTCTGTTCACCTGACCTCTCTGTTCACCTGACCTCTCTCTTCTCCTGACCTCTCTCTTCAAATCACCTCTCTCTCTTCACCTGACTTCTCTGTTTACTTGACCTCTCTCTTCACTTGACCTCTCTCCTCACCTGACCTCTCTCTTCAAGTGACATCTCTCTTCACTTCACCTCTCTCTTCACCTGACCTCTCTCTCTTCTCGTGACCTCTCTCTTCACCTAACCTCTTTCTTCACTTGACTTCTCTCTTCACTTGACTTCTCTCTTCACCTGACCTCTCTCTTCAAGTAACCTCTCTCTTCTCTTCACCTCTCTCTTCACTTCACCTCTCTCTTTACCTAACCTTTCTCTTCACCTTACCTCTCTCTTCAGCTGACCTCTCTCGTCACCTGAACTCTCTCTTTACCTGACCTCTCTCTTCATCTGAACTCTCGCTTCACCTGACCTCTCAATTCCCCTGACCTCTCTTTTTACCTCACCTCTCTCTTCACCTTTGCTCTCTCTTCTCCTGAATTCTCTCTTCACCTGACCTCTCTCTTCACCTTAAATCTCTCTTCACCTGACTTCTCTCTTCACCTGACCTCTTTCTTCACCTGACATCTCTCATCACGTTACCTCTCTCTTCACCTGACCTCTCTCTTCACCTGACATCTCTCATCACGTTACCTCTCTCTTCACCTTAGCTCTCTCTTCTCCTGAATTCTCTTTTCACCTGACCTCTCTCTTCACCTTACCTCTCTCTTCACATGGCCTCTCTCTTCACTTGACCTCTCTTTTCGCCTGATCTCTCTTTTCACCTGACTTCTTGCTTCACCTGACCTCTCTCTTCACCTGACCTCTCTCTTCACCTGACCTCTCTCTTCACCTGACCTCTCTCTTCACCTGACCTCCCTATTCACCTGACCTCTCTGTTCGCCTGACCTCTCAGTTCATATGTCCTCTCTCTTCACCTCACCTCTCTCTTCACCTGACCTCTCCCTTCACTTCACCTCTCTCTTCACTTGACCTCTCTCTTCACCTGACCTCTCTCTTCACTTGACCTCTCTTTTCACCTGACCTCTATCTTTGCCTGACCTCTCTCTTCATCTGACCTGTCTCTTCACCTGACCTCTCTCTTCGCCTGACCTCTCTATTCAACTAACCTCTCTGTTCACCTGACCTCTCTGTTCACCTGACCTCTCTCTTCACCTGTCCTCTCTGTTCATCTGACCTCTCTGTTCACCTGACCTCTCTCTTCTCCTGACCTCTCTCTTCAAATCACCTCTCTCTCTTCACCTGACTTCTCTGTTCATCTGACCTCTCTGTTCACCTGACCTCTCTCTTCACCTGACCTCTCTCTTCACCTGACCTCTCTATTCACCTGACCTCTCTCTTCACCTCTCCTTTCTTTTCATCTGGCCTCTCTCTTCACCTGACCTTTCTCTTCACCTGACCTCTCTCCTTACCTGACCGCTGTCTTCGCCTGACCTCTCTCTTCACCTGACCTCTCTCTTCACCTGACCTCTCTCTTCACCTGACCTCTCTCTTCATCTGAACTGTCTCTTAACCTGACCTCTCTCTTCACCTGACCTCTCTGTTCACCTGACCTCTATGTTCCCCTGACCTCTCTCTTCACCTGACCTCTCTCTTCACCTGACCTCTCTCTTCAAATCCCCCCTACTCTTCTCCTTACCTCTCTTTTCACCTGACCTCTCTCGTAACATGAACTCTCTCTTCACTTGAACTCTCTCTTCCCCTGACCTCTCTTTTCACCTGACCTCTTTTTTCTCCTGACCTCTCACTTCACATGAACACTCTCGTAACCTGAACTCTCTCTTCACTTGACCTCTCTCTTCCCCTGACTTCTCTCTTCACATGACCTCTTTCTTCTCCTGACCTCTCCCTTCTCCTGAACTCTCTTCACCTGACCTCTCTGTTCACCTAACCTCTCTGTTCACCTGACCTCTCTATTCACCTTACCTCTCTCTTCACCTGACCTCTCTCTTCACCTGACCTCTCTCTTCATCTGAATTGTCTCTTCACTTGACTCTCTCCTCACCTGACCTCTCTCTACAAGTGACCTCTCTCATCACTTGACCTCTCTCTTCAAGTGACATCTCTCTTCACTTCACCTCTCTCTTCACCTGACCTCTCTCTTCTCTTCACCTCTCTCTTCACTTCACCTCTCTCTTTACCTGACCTTTCTCTTCACCTTACCTCTCTCTTCAGCTGACCTCTCTCGTCACCTGAACTCTCTCTTTACCTGACCTCTCTCTTTATCTGAACTCTCTCTTCACCTGACCTCTCACTTCCCCTGACCTCTCTTTTCACCTCGCCTCTCTCTTCACCTTACCTCTCTCTTCACCTGAATTCTCTTTTCACCTGACCTCTCTCTTCACCTTACCTCTCTCTCCACCTGACCTCTCTCTTCATCTGACCTCTCTCTTCACCTGACCTCTCTCATCACGTTACCTCTCTCTTCACCTGACCTCTCTCTTCACCTGACCTCGCTCTTCACATGACCTCTCTCTTCATCTGACCTCTCTCTTCACCTGACCTCTCTCTTCACCTAACCTCTCTCTTCACCTAAACTCTCTCTTCACCTGACCTCTCTCTTCACCTGACCTCTCTCTTCACCTGACCTCTCTCCTCACCTGATTTCTCTCTTCACTTGACCTCTCTCTTCACCTGACCTCTCTCTTCACCTGACCTCTCTCTTCACCTGACCTCTCTGCTCGCCTGACCTTTATGTTCACCTGTCCTCTCTTTTCGCCTGACCTCTCTCTTCACCTGACCTCTCTCTTCACCTGACGTCTCTCCTCACCTGAATTCTCTCTTCACTTGACCTATCTCTTCTTCTGACCTCTCTGTTCACCTTATCTCTCTCTTCAACTGACCTCTCTTTTCACTTGACCTCTCTGTTCACTTGACCTCTCTCTTCACCTGACCTCTCTCTTCACCTGACCTCTCTGCTCGCCTGACCTTTATGTTCACCTGTCCTCTCTTTTCACCTGACCTCTCTCTTCACCTGACCTCTCTCTTCACCTGACCTCTCTCCTCACCTGAATTCTCTCTTCACTTGACCTATCTCTTCTTCTGACCTCTCTGTTCACCTGATCTCTCTCTTCAACTGACCACTCTCTTCACTTGACCTCTCTCTTCACCTGACCTCTCTCTTCACCTGACCTTTCTCTTCACCTGACCTCTCTGCTCGCCTGACCTTTATGTTCACCTGTCCTCTCTTTTCACCTGACCTCTCTCTTCACTTTACCTCTCTCTTCACTTAACCTCTCTCTTCACCTGACCTCTCTCTCTTCACTTATCCTCTCTCTTCACCTGACCTCTCTCTTCACCTGGCCTCTCTCTTCACTTGACCTCTCTTTTCATCTGACTTCTCGCTTCACCTGACCTCTCTCTTCACCTGACCTCTCTCTTCACTTGACCTCTCCCTTCAAATGACCTCTATCTTCACCTGACCTCCCTATTCACCTGACCTCTCTCTTCACTTGACCTCTCTCTTCACTTGACCTCTCTTCATCTGTCCTCTCTCTTCACCTGACCTTTCTCCTCGCTTGACCTCTCTATTCACCTGACCTCTCTCTTCACTTGACCTCTCTCTTCACCTGACCTCTCTCTTCACCTGACCTCTCTCTTCACCTGACCTCTCTGCTCGCCTGACCTCTCTGTTCACATGTCCTCTCTCTTGACCTGACCTCTCTCTTCATCTGACCTCTGTCTTCACTTCACCTCTCTCTTCACTTGACCTCTCTCTTCACCTGACCTCTCTCTTCACTTGACCTCTCTATTCACCTGCCCTCTCTCTTTACCTGACCTCTCTCTTCATCTGACCTGTCTCTTCACCTTTCCTCTCTCTTCGCCTGACCTCTCTGTTCACCTGACCTCTCTGTTCACTTCACCTCTCTGTTCACCTGACCTCTCTCTTCACTTGACCTCTCTCTTCACCTGACCTCTCCCTTCACCTGACCTCTCTCTTCACCTGACCTCTCTGCTCGCCTGACTTCTCTGTTCACATGTCCTCTCTCTACACATGACATCTCTCTTCATCTGACCTCTCTCTTCACTTCACCTCTCTCTTCACTTGACCTCTCTCTTCACCTGACCTCTCTCTTCACTTGACCTCTCTGTTCACCTGACCTCTCTGTTCACTTGACCTCTCTCTTCACCTGACCTCTCTCTTCAAATCACCTCTCTCTCTTCACCTGACATCTCTCTTCACCTGACCTCTCTCTTCACTTGACCTCTCTCCTCACCTGACCTCTCTCTTTAAGTGACCTCTCTCTTCACTTGACCTCTCTGTTCACCTGACCTCTCTCTTCACCTGACCTTTCTCTTCATCTGACCAGTCTCTTCATCTGACCTCTCTGTTCACCTGAGCTCTCTTTTCACTTGACCTCTCTCTTCACCTGACCTTTATCTTCGTCTGACCTCTCTCTTCACCTGACCTCTCTGTTCACCTGACTTTTCTGTTTACCTGACCTCTCTGTTCACCTGTCCTCTCTGTTCACCTGGCCTCTTTCTTCACTTGACCTCTCTCTTCACCAGACCTCTCTCTTCACCTGACCTCTCTCTTCACCTGACCTCATTCTTCACCTGACCTCTCTCTTCACCTGACCTCTCTCTTCACCTGACCTCTCTCTTCACCTGACCTCATTCTTCACCTGACCTCTCTCTTCACCTGACCTCTCTCTTCACCTGTCCTCTATCTTCACCTGACCTCATTCTTCACCTGACCTCTCTCTTCACCTGACCTCTCTCTTCACCTGACCTCTCTCTTCACCTGACCTCTCTCTTCACCTGACCTCATTCTTCACCTGACCTCTCTCTTCACCTGACCTCTCTCTTCACCTGTCCTCTCTCTTCACCTGACCTCATTCTTCACCTGACCTCTCTCTTCACCTGACCTCTCTCTTCACCTGACCTCTCTCTTCACCTGACCTCTCTCTTCACCTGACCTCATTCTTCACCTGACCTCTCTCTTCACGTGACCTCTCTCTTCACCTGTCCTCTCTCTTCACCTGACCTCATTCTTCACCTGACCTCTCTCTTCACCTGACCTCTCTCTTCACCTGACCTCTCTCTTCACCTGTCCTCTCTCTTCACCTGACCTCTCTCTTCACCTGTCCTCTCTCTTCACCTGACCTCATTCTTCACCTGACCTCTCTCTTCACCTGACCTCTCTCTTCACCTGACCTCTCTCTTCACCTGACCTCTCTCTTCACCTGACCTCATTCTTCACCTGACCTCTCTCTTCACGTGACCTCTCTCTTCACCTGTCCTCTCTCTTCACCTGACCTCATTCTTCACCTGACCTCTCTCTTCACCTGACCTCTCTCTTCACCTGACCTCTCTCTTCACCTGTCCTCTCTCTTCACCTGACCTCATTCTTCACCTGTCCTCTCTCTTCACCTGACCTCTCTCTTCACCTGACCTCTCTCTTCACCTGTCCTCTCTCTTCACCTGACCTCATTCTTCACCTGTCCTCTCTCTTCACCTGACCTCTCTCTTCACCTGACCTCTCTCTTCACCTGTCCTCTCTCTTCACCTGACCTCATTCTTCACCTGACCTCTCTCTTCACCTGACCTCATTCTTCACCTGACCTCTCTCTTCACCTGACCTCTCTCTTCACCTGACCTCTCTCTTCACCTGACCTCATTCTTCACCTGACCTCTCTCTTCACCTGACCTCTCTCTTCACCTGACCTCTCTCTTCACCTGACCTCATTCTTCACCTGACCTCTCTCTTCACCTGACCTCTCTCTTCACCTGTCCTCTCTCTTCACCTGACCTCATTCTTCACCTGACCTCTCTCTTCACCTGACCTCTCTCTTCACCTGACCTCTCTCTTCACCTGACCTCTCTCTTCACCTGACCTCATTCTTCACCTGACCTCTCTCTTCACCTGACCTCTCTCTTCACCTGTCCTCTCTCTTCACCTGACCTCATTCTTCACCTGACCTCTCTCTTCACCTGACCTCTCTCTTCACCTGACCTCTCTCTTCACCTGACCTCTCTCTTCACCTGACCTCATTCTTCACCTGACCTCTCTCTTCACGTGACCTCTCTCTTCACCTGTCCTCTCTCTTCACCTGACCTCATTCTTCACCTGACCTCTCTCTTCACCTGACCTCTCTCTTCACCTGACCTCATTCTTCACCTGACCTCTCTCTTCACCTGACCTCTCTCTTCACCTGACCTCTCTCTTCACCTGTCCTCTCTCTTCACCTGACCTCATTCTTCACCTGTCCTCTCTCTTCACCTGACCTCTCTCTTCACCTGACCTCTCTCTTCACCTGTCCTCTCTCTTCACCTGACCTCATTCTTCTCCTGTCCTCTCTCTTCACCTGACCTCTCTCTTCACCTGACCTCATTCTTCACCTGTCCTCTCTCTTCACCTGACCTCTCTCTTCACCTGACCTCATTCTTCACCTGTCCTCTCTCTTCACCTGACCTCTCTCTTCACCTGACCTCTCTCTTCACCTGTCCTCTCTCTTCACCTGACCTCATTCTTCACCTGTCCTCTCTCTTCACCTGACCTCTCTCTTCACCTGACCTCTCTCTTCACCTGACCTCATTCTTCACCTGACCTCTCTCTTCACCTGACCTCATTCTTCACCTGACCTCTCTCTTCACCTGACCTCATTCTTCACCTGACCTCTCTCTTCACCTGACCTCATTCTTCACCTGACCTCATTCTTCACCTGACCTCTCTCTTCACCTGACCTCTCTCTTCACCTGACCTCATTCTTCACCTGTCCTCTCTCTTCACCTGACCTCTCTCTTCACCTGACCTCTCTCTTCACCTGTCCTCTCTTTTCACCTGACCTCATTCTTCACCTGTCCTCTCTCTTCACCTGACCTCATTCTTCACCTGACCTCTCTCTTCACCTGACCTCATTCTTCACCTGACCTCTCTCTTCACCTGACCTCATTCTTCACCTGACCTCATTCTTCACCTGACCTCTCTCTTCACCTGTCCTCTCTCTTCACCTGACCTCATTCTTCACCTGACCTCTCTCTTCACGTGACCTCTCTCTTCACCTGTCCTCTCTCTTCACCTGACCTCATTCTTCACCTGACCTCTCTCTTCACCTGACCTCTCTCTTCACCTGACCTCTCTCTTCACCTGTCCTCTCTCTTCACCTGACCTCATTCTTCACCTGACCTCTCTCTTCACCTGACCTCTCTCTTCACCTGACCTCTCTCTTCACCTGTCCTCTCTCTTCACCTGACCTCATTCTTCACCTGACCTCTCTCTTCACCTGACCTCTCTCTTCACCTGACCTCATTCTTCACCTGACCTCTCTCTTCACCTGACCTCTCTCTTCACCTGACCTCTCTCTTCACCTGACCTCTCTCTTCACCTGACCTCTCTCTTCACCTGACCTCTCTCTTCACCTGACCTCTCTCTTCACCTGACCTCTCTCTTCACCTGACCTCATTCTTCACCTGACCTCTCTCTTCACCTGACCTCTCTCTTCACCTGACCTCTCTCTTCACCTGACCTCTCTCTTCACCTGTCCTCTCTCTTCACCTGACCTCTCTCTTCACCTGTCCTCTCTCTTCACCTGACCTCATTCTTCACCTGACCTCTCTCTTCACCTGACCTCTCTCTTCACCTGACCTCTCTCTTCACCTGACCTCATTCTTCACCTGACCTTTCTCTTCACCTGACCTCTCTCTTCACCTGACCTCTCTCTTCACCTGACCTCTCTCTTCACCTGACCTCTCTCTTCACCTGTCCTCTCTCTTCACCTGACCTCATTCTTCACCTGACCTCTCTCTTCACTTGACCTCTCTCTTCACCTGACCTCTCTCTTCACCTGTCCTCTCTCTTCACCTGACCTCATTCTTCACCTGACCTCTCTCTTCACCTGACCTCTCTCTTCACCTGACCTCTCTCTTCACCTGACCTCTCTCTTCACCTGACCTCTCTCTTCACCTGTCCTCTCTCTTCACCTGACCTCATTCTTCACCTGACCTCTCTCTTCACCTGACCTCTCTCTTCACCTGACCTCTCTCTTCACCTGTCCTCTCTCTTCACCTGACCTCATTCTTCACCTGACCTCTCTCTTCACCTGACCTCTCTCTTCACCTGACCTCTCTCTTCACCTGTCCTCTCTCTTCACCTGACCTCATTCTTCACCTGACCTCTCTCTTCACCTGACCTCTCTCTTCACCTGACCTCTCTCTTCACCTGACCTCTCTCTTCACCTGTCCTCTCTCTTCACCTGACCTCATTCTTCACCTGACCTCTCTCTTCACCTGACCTCTCTCTTCACCTGACCTCTCTCTTCACCTGACCTCATTCTTCACCTGACCTCTCTCTTCACCTGACCTCTCTCTTCACCTGACCTCTCTCTTCACCTGACCTCTCTCTTCACCTGTCCTCTCTCTTCACCTGACCTCATTCTTCACCTGACCTCTCTCTTCACCTGACCTCTCTCTTCACCTGACCTCATTCTTCACCTGACCTCTCTCTTCACCTGACCTCATTCTTCACCTGACCTCTCTCTTCACCTGACCTCATTCTTCACCTGACCTCTCTCTTCACCTGACCTCTCTCTTCACCTGACCTCTCTCTTCACCTGACCTCATTCTTCACCTGACCTCTCTCTTCACCTGACCTCTCTCTTCACCTGACCTCTCTCTTCACCTGACCTCATTCTTCACCTGACCTCTCTCTTCACCTGACCTCTCTCTTCACCTGTCCTCTCTCTTCACCTGACCTCATTCTTCACCTGACCTCTCTCTTCACCTGACCTCTCTCTTCACCTGACCTCTCTCTTCACCTGACCTCTCTCTTCACCTGACCTCATTCTTCACCTGACCTCTCTCTTCACCTGACCTCTCTCTTCACCTGTCCTCTCTCTTCACCTGACCTCATTCTTCACCTGACCTCTCTCTTCACCTGACCTCTCTCTTCACCTGACCTCTCTCTTCACCTGACCTCTCTCTTCACCTGACCTCATTCTTCACCTGACCTCTCTCTTCACGTGACCTCTCTCTTCACCTGTCCTCTCTCTTCACCTGACCTCATTCTTCACCTGACCTCTCTCTTCACCTGACCTCTCTCTTCACCTGACCTCATTCTTCACCTGACCTCTCTCTTCACCTGACCTCTCTCTTCACCTGACCTCTCTCTTCACCTGTCCTCTCTCTTCACCTGACCTCATTCTTCACCTGTCCTCTCTCTTCACCTGACCTCTCTCTTCACCTGACCTCTCTCTTCACCTGTCCTCTCTCTTCACCTGACCTCATTCTTCTCCTGTCCTCTCTCTTCACCTGACCTCTCTCTTCACCTGACCTCATTCTTCACCTGTCCTCTCTCTTCACCTGACCTCTCTCTTCACCTGACCTCATTCTTCACCTGTCCTCTCTCTTCACCTGACCTCTCTCTTCACCTGACCTCTCTCTTCACCTGTCCTCTCTCTTCACCTGACCTCATTCTTCACCTGTCCTCTCTCTTCACCTGACCTCTCTCTTCACCTGACCTCTCTCTTCACCTGACCTCATTCTTCACCTGACCTCTCTCTTCACCTGACCTCATTCTTCACCTGACCTCTCTCTTCACCTGACCTCATTCTTCACCTGACCTCTCTCTTCACCTGACCTCATTCTTCACCTGACCTCATTCTTCACCTGACCTCTCTCTTCACCTGACCTCTCTCTTCACCTGACCTCATTCTTCACCTGTCCTCTCTCTTCACCTGACCTCTCTCTTCACCTGACCTCTCTCTTCACCTGTCCTCTCTTTTCACCTGACCTCATTCTTCACCTGTCCTCTCTCTTCACCTGACCTCATTCTTCACCTGACCTCTCTCTTCACCTGACCTCATTCTTCACCTGACCTCTCTCTTCACCTGACCTCATTCTTCACCTGACCTCATTCTTCACCTGACCTCTCTCTTCACCTGTCCTCTCTCTTCACCTGACCTCATTCTTCACCTGACCTCTCTCTTCACGTGACCTCTCTCTTCACCTGTCCTCTCTCTTCACCTGACCTCATTCTTCACCTGACCTCTCTCTTCACCTGACCTCTCTCTTCACCTGACCTCTCTCTTCACCTGTCCTCTCTCTTCACCTGACCTCATTCTTCACCTGACCTCTCTCTTCACCTGACCTCTCTCTTCACCTGACCTCTCTCTTCACCTGTCCTCTCTCTTCACCTGACCTCATTCTTCACCTGACCTCTCTCTTCACCTGACCTCTCTCTTCACCTGACCTCATTCTTCACCTGACCTCTCTCTTCACCTGACCTCTCTCTTCACCTGACCTCTCTCTTCACCTGACCTCTCTCTTCACCTGACCTCTCTCTTCACCTGACCTCTCTCTTCACCTGACCTCTCTCTTCACCTGACCTCTCTCTTCACCTGACCTCATTCTTCACCTGACCTCTCTCTTCACCTGACCTCTCTCTTCACCTGACCTCTCTCTTCACCTGACCTCTCTCTTCACCTGTCCTCTCTCTTCACCTGACCTCTCTCTTCACCTGACCTCTCTCTTCACCTGACCTCATTCTTCACCTGACCTCTCTCTTCACCTGACCTCTCTCTTCACCTGACCTCTCTCTTCACCTGACCTCATTCTTCACCTGACCTTTCTCTTCACCTGACCTCTCTCTTCACCTGACCTCTCTCTTCACCTGACCTCTCTCTTCACCTGACCTCTCTCTTCACCTGTCCTCTCTCTTCACCTGACCTCATTCTTCACCTGACCTCTCTCTTCACTTGACCTCTCTCTTCACCTGACCTCTCTCTTCACCTGTCCTCTCTCTTCACCTGACCTCATTCTTCACCTGACCTCTCTCTTCACCTGACCTCTCTCTTCACCTGACCTCTCTCTTCACCTGACCTCTCTCTTCACCTGACCTCTCTCTTCACCTGTCCTCTCTCTTCACCTGACCTCATTCTTCACCTGACCTCTCTCTTCACCTGACCTCTCTCTTCACCTGACCTCTCTCTTCACCTGTCCTCTCTCTTCACCTGACCTCATTCTTCACCTCTCTCTCTTCACCTGACCTCTCTCTTCACCTGACCTCTCTCTTCACCTGTCCTCTCTCTTCACCTGACCTCATTCTTCACCTGACCTCTCTCTTCACCTGACCTCTCTCTTCACCTGACCTCTCTCTTCACCTGACCTCTCTCTTCACCTGTCCTCTCTCTTCACCTGACCTCATTCTTCACCTGACCTCTCTCTTCACCTGACCTCTCTCTTCACCTGACCTCTCTCTTCACCTGACCTCATTCTTCACCTGACCTCTCTCTTCACCTGACCTCTCTCTTCACCTGACCTCTCTCTTCACCTGACCTCTCTCTTCACCTGTCCTCTCTCTTCACCTGACCTCATTCTTCACCTGACCTCTCTCTTCACCTGACCTCTCTCTTCACCTGACCTCATTCTTCACCTGACCTCTCTCTTCACCTGACCTCTCTCTTCACCTGACCTCTCTCTTCACCTGTCCTCTCTCTTCACCTGACCTCTCTCTTCACCTGTCCTCTCTCTTCACCTGACCTCTCTCTTCACCTGACCTCATTCTTCACCTGACCTCTCTCTTCACCTGACCTCTCTCTTCACCTGACCTCTCTCTTCACCTGACCTCTCTCTTCACCTGACCTCTCTCTTCACCTGACCTCTCTCTTCACCTGACCTCTCTCTTCACCTGACCTCTCTCTTCACCTGACCTCTCTCTTCACCTGACCTCTCTCTTCACCTGACCTCTCTCTTCACCTGACCTCTCTCTTCACCTGACCTCTCTCTTCACCTGACCTCTCTCTTCACCTGACCTCTCTCTTCACCTGACCTCTCACTTCACCTCCTGTTGCTTCTTCCTTCGTGTTATTTGTTTTCCATTGTATTATTTTCTCTCCCTTGTTTTAATTAGTTTCCTGCCCTCTTGTTACTTTCTTTCCCTCGTGTTACTTTCTTCACCTCGTGTTACTTTCTTTCCCTCGTGTTACCTTCTTCCCCTTGTGTTACTTTCTTTCCCTCTTGTTACTTTCTCCTTCTCGTGTTACTTTCTTCCCCTCGTGTTACTTTCTTTCCCTCGTGTTACCTTCTTCCCCTTGTGTTACTTTCTTTCCCTCTTGTTACTTTCTCTTTCTCGTGTTACTTTCTCCCCCTCGTGTTACTTTCTTCCCATCGTGTTACCTTCTTCCCCTTGTGTTACTTTCTTTCCCTCTTGTTACTTTCTCCTTCTCGTGTTACTTTCTTCCCCTCGTGTTACTTTCTTCCCATCGTGTTACTTTCTTCCCCTCGTGTTACTTTCTTCCCCTCGTGTTACTTCTTCCCATCGTGTTACTTTCTTCCCCTCGTGTTACTTTCTTCCCCTCGTGTTACTTTCTTCCCATCGTGTTACTTTCTTCCCATCGTGTTACTTTCTTCCCATCGTGTTACTTTCTTCCCCTCGTGTTACTTTCTTCCCCTCGTGTTACTTTCTTCCCCTCGTGTTACTTTCTTCCCCTCGTGTTACTTTCTTCCCCTCGTGTTACTTTCTTCCCCTCGTGTTACTTTCTTCCCATCGTGTTACTTTCTTCCCCTCGTGTTACTTTCTTCCCCTCGTGTTACTTTCTTCCCCTCTTGTTTTTCTCTAGGTTTCCCTTTTTCACCCATAGCTAAGCTCTCAAATTCTCAAACTTCCTTTTGTATCCCTTATCTTGCCCCCTTTGTCGTCTCGCAAGTACCCCCTTACACCCCTTTACTTCTCTCTCTCGTCCCCTTACACTCATTGATTTTTTCTCTCAACTCCCCTCACACCTCACCCTCCAGTGCTTCCCCTCTCTTCTTCGTTCACTTCACATGGTCTCACGTCCCCTCACATTTTCTCTGAGCCTAAGATTGTGTTTCGAGCGTTAAACCAGCAGGTGACAAATGTCCCTGGAGTCCCCTTTTTCTTTTTCTTTTTTTTTTTTACACAGGGTTTGACAAGGTTAAGGATCCCTAACTTTATTGACAGCTATTTACAGGTTAAGGATTCCTGACTTTATTGACAAGCTAAGAGCTGTTACCTACATCAGCTCATTTGAAAGTATTTTTATTGTTATGAGACATACAAGTAGGGAACAGGATGAAGTTGGAGCCATCTGTGGGCCAGCATTTTCATTTGATCAACTGACTTTATCTCGTTGACATCATTATGCTGTACGAATGTGTTCCATACTCGAGTCATCCTGGGTATGTATGATCTCAGATGGAGTGATGTTCTGGAGAAGGGTACAGCCAGAGTGAAGTTGCTGCTTTCTGCCCGTCTTGTGGCATAAAAGCTTGTTTCACGCTGTCCTCGAAGTGGATCCAAGTGTGGTACTTCGACAATATTGGCCTTGTACATAACAGTAAGGCCACCCACATCCCTCCTATGTTGAAGGCTCTGCTGAAATGACAGATTTATCCAGGATGGGTCCCGGCGAGAGATGAGACGTCTTGCTCTGTTCTCTACTCTGTCAAGCAGTCGCAGATGAGAGGGGGGAGGGGGCAGGCAAACCAAGAAAGTGGAGCATACTCAAGGTACGAGCGTACTTGTGCCTCGTACAGAATTTTGCAACCCCTACTGTCAAGTAGGTGCGAGATACGGCGAAGTGTCTGTAGTTTAATGTATCGTGTGTGTGTGTGTGTGTGTGTGTGTGTGTGTGTGTGTGTGTGTGTGTGTGTGTGTGTGTGTGTGTGTGTGTGTGTGTGTGTGTGTGTGTGTGAACGACATTTTGTTTTATCATTCACCAGTTTGTTAAAGACTTCTGGAGAAGGCCTAGAGGAGTGTAGGCCTGCCAGTAACTCCGTCCTAGCTAATGCTTTGTTATGTGGGACCATTGTTGTGGAATGTCTACTTCAACGACCTTCTTCATCTCATCCCAAAATCTCATGCATATGCAGACGACTGTACACTGACATTCACTTATCCAAGAGAAGAAATGCCAGCTGCTCTAAGCTACATCAGTCACCAGCTAAGAGCTATATCAGCTTGGGGAAATAGATGGCAAGTAACATTTGCACCTGAGAAAACACAAATGATGATCGTCTCTAGGCACCATGATGGTAATGCTGGTGCAGTAGTAAGGATGAATGGGAGGGTGTTGGCACCTGGAGAAGAAGTTGATATCCTTGGGGTGAAATTTGACTCCAAACTAACCATGAAGAACCATGTTGTAAATCTTGCAAACAAGGCAGCCAGGAAGCTTACAGCACTTCGCCGTATTTCGCATCTGCTTGACAGTAGGGGTTGCAAGATTCTGTACGAGGCACAAGTACGCTCACACCTTGAGTATGCTCCACTTTCTTGGTTTGCCTGCCCCCTCCCCCCTCTCATCTGCGACTGCTTGACAGAGTAGAGAACAGAGCAAGACGTCTCATCTCTCGCCGGGACCCATCCTGGATAGATCTGTCATTTCAGCAGAGCCTTCAACATAGGAGGGATGCGGGTGACCTTACTGTTATGTACAAGGCCAATATTGTCAAAATACCACACTTGGATCCACTTCGAGGACAGCGTGAAACAAGCTTTTATGCCACAAGACGGGCAGAAAGCAGCAACTTCACTCTGGCTGTACCCTTCTCCAGAACATCACTCCATCTGAGATCATACATACCCAGGATGACTCGAGTATGGAACACATTCGTACAGCATAATGATGTCAACGAGATAAAGTCAGTTGATCAAATGAAAATGCTGGCCCACAGATGGCTCCAACTTCATCCTGTTCCCTACTTGTATGTCTCATAACAATAAAAATGCTTTCAAATGAGCTGATGTAGGTAACAGCTCTTAGCTTGCCAATAAAGTTAGGAATCCTTAACCTGTAAATAGCTTGTCAATAAAGTTAGGGATTCTTAACCTTGTCAAACCCTGTGTAAAAAAAAAAAAAAAAAAAGTGTGGTTGTGGTGTCGTGGCCCTCGGCTGAGTCTTCCTTTCTCTCTGCTTCTGAGATTTTGTTTTACTGTTCTTGCATGTCCCTACACGTTTCTGATGGTAAGTCAAGGTATTCTGGTGTCATCTTATAGGTTTTACCTCACCAGGATCTTATTTAGAATGTTCTTGTGAATTCTTGCGGGATGTTGCTGTCTTGACACCTTGTGAATAATAAAATGGTATACAATACCGACAAGTTGATAAGTAACACATAGGTGCAATAATTAGGTATCTTTATTCCGAAGCTTATCGCCTTCACAGTAAGCTTCTTCAGTCGACTACAAAAGAGTGAGCAGAAGCAGTAGAGATAAAAAGACGATGTCAGTCCCTCAGCCTGGAGAAGAATTTTGCAGCCCTGAGCCTTGCAGCCCAGAGCCTTGCAGCTCTGAACCTTGCTGTCATGAACCTTGCAGCCCAGAGCCTTGCAGCTCTGAACCTTGCTGTCATGAACCTTGCAGCCCTGAGCCTTGCAGCTCTGAACCTTGCTGTCATGAACCTTGCAGCCCAGAGCCTTGCAGCTCTGAACCTTGCTGTCATGAACCTTGCAGCCCTGAGCCTTGCAGCCCAGAGCCTTGCAGCTCTGAACCTTGCTGTCATGAACCTTGCAGCCCTGAGCCTTGCAGCTCTGAACCTTGCTGTCATGAACCTTGCAGCCCAGAGCCTTGCAGCTCTGAACCTTGCTGTCATGAACCTTGCAGCCCTGAGCCTTGCAGCCCAGAGCCTTGCAGCTCTGAACCTTGCTGTCATGAACCTTGCAGCCCTGAGCCTTGCAGCTCTGAACCTTGCTGTCATGAACCTTGCAGCCCAGAGCCTTGCAGCTCTGAACCTTGCTGTCATGAACCTTGCAGCCCTGAGCCTTGCAGCCCAGAGCCTTGCAGCTCTGAACCTTGCTGTCATGAACCTTGCAGCCCTGAGCCTTGCAGCCCAGAGCCTTGCAGCTCTGAACCTTGCTGTCATGAACCTTGCAGCCCTGAGCCTTGCAGCCCAGAGCCTTGCAGCTCTGAACCTTGCTGTCATGAACCTTGCAGCCCAGAGCCATACAGCCCAGAGCAATGCAGTTCAGAGCCTTGAAGCCCTGAACCTTGCTGTCATGAGCCTTGCAGCCCTGAGCTTTGCAGCACTGAACCTTGCTGTCATGAGCCTTGCAGTCCTGAGCCTTCTTGTCCTGAGTCTTGCAGTTTTGAGCCTTGCAGCCTGCAGCTTGCAGCCTTGGAGCCCTGAGTCTTACAGCCTTGAACCTTGTAGCCCTGAGCCTTGCAGCTCAGAGCCTTGCAGCCCAGAGATTTGTAGCTCTGACTTTTGCAGCCTTGAGCCTTGCCGTTCAGAGCCTTGCAGCCCAGAGAATTGCGGCCCTGCACCTTGCTGCCATTAGCCTTGCAACCCTGAGACATGCTGCTCTGAGCATTGCAGCCCTGATCCTTTGCAGCCTTGAGACTTGCAGCCCAGAGTCTTGCAGCCCAGAGCAATACAGCCCTGTACCTTGCAGCCTTGAACCATGCAGCACAGAGCCTTGCAGCATTGAGTTTTGCAGCCCTGAGCTTTGCAGCCCAGAGCCCTGCAACCATGAGCTTTGCAGCTCTGAGTCTTGCAGCCTTTGGCCTTGCAGCCCTGAACCTTGCAGCTAAGAGACTTGCAGTCCTGGGTCTTGCAGCTCTGAGACTTGCAGCTTTGAGCCTTACAGCCCTTAGCCTTGAAGCCCAGAGCCTTGCAGTCCAGAGCTTCGCAGCCATGAGCTTTGTAGCCCCGAGCTTTACAGCCCTGAACTTTGCAGCTCTAAGCCTTGCAGTGCTGAGCCTTTCAGCCTTGAGCCTTGCAGCCTTGAGCCTTGTAGTCCTGAACCTTGCAGTCCGCTAGCCCTGAGCCTGGCAGCCCTGAGCCTGGCAGCCCTGAGCCTGGCAGCCCTGAGCCTTGCAGCCCAAACTCTGGCAGCCATGAGCCTTGCAGCCCTGTGAGTCTTGAAGCCTTGAGCATTGCAGCTCTGAGCCTTCAAGCCCAAAGGCTTGCACCCTTGGACCTTGAAGCCCTGAGTCTTGCAGCCTTGAGCATTGCAGCAGAGAGCCTTACAACTCTGGTGGCCTGGTGGTTAACGCTCTCGCTTCACACGGTGAGGGCCTGGGTTCGATTCCCAGCCAGAGTAGAAACATTGGACGTGTTTCTTTCCACCTGTTGTCTATGTTCCCCATCAGTAAAATGGGTACCTGGGTGTTAGTCGACTGGTGTGGGTCGCATCCTGGGACACTGACCTAAGGAGGCCTGGTCACAGACCGGGCCGCGGGGGCGTTGACCCCCGGAACTCTCTCCAGATAAACTCCAGAAACCCAGAGCCTTGAAGCCAGAAGCCTTGCAGCCCCAAACCTTGCAGCTTTGAGCCTAGCTGTCTTGCAGCCCTGAGACTTGCAGCTAAGAGCCTTACAATCCCGGTCCTTGCAGCCGTCAGGCTTGCAGCCTTGAGCCTTACACCTCTGAGTCTTGCAGCTCAGAGTCTTGCAGCCCAGAGCCTTGCAGCCCTGAGCTTTGCAGGCCCAAGCTTTACAGCCCTGAACCTTGCAGCCCTAAGCCTTGCAGCTTGAGCCTTGCAGCGCAGAACTTTGCAGCCCAGAGCCTTGCAGTCCTGAGCTTTGCAGTCACGACATTTGCAACCCTAAGCCTTGCAGCCCTAAGCTTTGCAGCGTTGAGCCTTGCAGCCCTGACCCTTGCAGCGCTGGGTCTTCCAGCCTAGAGCCCTGCAGCCCTGAGTCTTGTAGCTCAGAGCCTTGCAACCCTGAGCTTTGCAGCCCTGAGCCTTGCAGCCCTGAACCTTGCAGCCCTGAGCCTTGCAGCTCGGAGTCTTGCAGCCTTGAGCCTTGCAGCCCTGAGCCTTGCAGCTCAGAGCCTTGCAGCCCTGAGCTTTGCAGCCCTGAACCTTGTAGCCCTGAGCCTTGCAGCTTAGAGTCTTGCAGCCTTGAGCCTTGCAGCATTGAGCCTTGCACCCCAGAACCTTGCAGTCCAGAGCTTTGCAGCGCTGAGTCTTGCAGCCCTGAATCTTGCAGCACAGAACCTTGCAGCCCTGAGTCTTGAACCAAAGAGGCTTGCAGGCCAGAACCTTGGAACCCAGAGCCTTGCAGCCCTGAGTCTTGTAGCTTTGCAGAACTGAGGCTTGCAGCACTGAGCCTTGCAGCCTTTACAGCCCGGAACCTTGCATTCAGCATTCCTGAGCCTTGCAGCCCTGAGTTTTGCAGCCTTGAGCATTGTAGCCCTGAGCCTTGCAGCTCAGTCTTGCAGCACTGAGCTTTGTAGCCCTGAGACTTGCAGACTTGATCGTTGCAGCCATGACTCTTGCACCCCTGAGCCTTGCAGTCTTGCATCCCTGAGCCTTGCAGCCCTGAGCCATGCAGCCTTGAGCCTTGCAGTCCAGGCCTTGTAGCCCAGAGCCTTGTAACCCAGAGCCTTGCAGCCCAGAGCCTTGTTACCCAGAGCCTTGCAGCCCAGAGCCTTGTAACCCAGAGTCTTGCAGCCCTGAGCCTTCCAGTCCAAAGCCTTGCAGCCCTGACTCTTGCAGCCCAGAGCGTTGCAGCCCTGAGTCTTGCAGGCTTGCAGCCCTGAGCCTTGCAGCAATGAGTCTTGCAGCCCAAAACCTTGTAACCCTGAGTCTTCCTGCGGCTTGCAGGCCAGAGCCTTGCAAGCCTGAGCCTTGAAGCCATGAGTCTTGCAGCCTTGAGCGTACCAGCTCTGACTCTTGCTGTCAAAAGCCTTTCAGGACTGAGTCTTGCAGCCCTGAGTCTTCAAACCTTGCAGCCCTGAGCGTTGCAGCTCTGAGTCTTGCCTCCTTGAGCCTTGCAGCCCAGAGCCTTACAACCCACAGCCTTGCAGCCATGAATCATGCAACCTTGAGGCCTTGCAGCCCTGAGCCTCACAACTCTGAGTCTTGCAGATCAGAGCCTCGCAGCCCTGACTCTTGCAGCCCTGACTCTTGCAGCCCTGACTCTTCCAGCCTTGAGCGTTGAGCCCTGACTCTTGCAGCCCAGAGCCTTGCAGCCTTGAGTCTTGTAGCAAAGAGCCTTGCAGCCCTTAGCCTTGCAGCCCAGAACCTTGAAGCTTTGAGCCTTGCAGCTCTGAGCCTTGCAGCCCAGAGCCTTGCAGTTCTGAGTCTTGCAGCCTTGACCCTTGCTGCACTGAGCCTTGTGGCCCTTAATCTTGCAGCTCTGACTCTTGTAGCCCTGAGTCTTGCAGCCTTGGGTCTTGCAGCATTGCAGCTCTGATCTTTGCAGCCCACAGCCTTGCAGCCACGAGTCTTGCAGCCTTGAGTCTTGCAGCCCTTAACTTTGCAGCCCCAAATCTTGCAGATTTGAGCCCAGCTACCTTCAGCTTTGCAGCCCTGAGTCTTGCACCCCAGATCTTTGCAAGCCAGAGCCTTGAAACCCAGAGCCTTGCAGCATTGAGCCTTGCAACTCTGAGTCTTGCAACATTGCAGCCCTGAGCCTTGCAGCCCAGAGCCTTTCAGACCAGAACATTGTAGCTTTGAGCCTTGCAGCCCTGAGCCTTGCAACCCAGAGTCTTGCAGCTCTGAGCCTTGCAGCCTTGAGCTTGCAGGCCTCCTAATTCTTGCAGCCCAGAGAATTGCAACCCTGAGCCTTGCAGCCCTGAGTTTTGCAGCCCAGAGATTTGCAGACCTGAGCCTTAGATTCTTGAATCTTCCAGCCTTGCAGCCTTGAGCCTTGCAGCTCAGAGTCATGCAGCCCTGAGCCTTGCAGCCCTGAGCCTTGCAGCCTTGAGCCTTGTATCGCTGTGCATAGTAGCCCTGAGCCTTGCAGCTCAGAGCCTTGCAGCTCAGATCCTTGTAGCCCTGAGCTTTGAAGACTTGAGCCTTGCAGAAAAGAGCCTTGCAACCCTGAACCTTGCAACCAAGAGTGTTGCGGCCCTGAAACATTGCAGACCTGAGCCTTGTAGCCATAAGTCTTGGAGCCTTGAGCCTTGCATCCAAGAGCCTTACAGCCCACAGCCTTGCAGCCCTGAGTCTTGCAGCCCTGAGTCTTGCAACCTAGAGCCATGCAGCTCTGTACCTTGCAGCCATGTGCCTTGCAGCCCTGAGTCTTTCAGCCTTGCAGCCTTGCAGCCTTGAGCCTTGCAGCCTTGAGCCTTGCAGCCCAGGGTTTTGCAGCCCAGAGCCTTGCAGCCCTGAGCCTTGCAGCCCTGAGCTTTGCAGCCCAGAGCCTTGCAGCTCTGAGTCTTGCAGCCTTGAGGCTTGCAGCCCTTAGGCTTGCAGCCCTTAGGCTTGCAGCTTTAAACCTTGCACCTTTGACATTCGCTGGCCTCAGTCTTGCAACCCTGATCTTTGCAGCACTGAGCCTTGCAGCGTAGAGCCTTGCACCACGAGCCTTGCAGCACTGAGCCTTGCAGTCCTAAGCCTTACGGCCCTTAGCCTTCCAGCCCAGAACGCTGCAGCTTCGGGCCATTCAGCTCTGAACCTTGCAGCCCTGAGCCTCGCAGGCCAGAGCCTTGCAGCTCTGAGCCTTGCAGCTCTGAGCCTTGCAGCCTTGAACCTTGCAAACCAGAGCCTTGCAACTCTGAGCCTTGCAGCCCTGAGTCTTGCAGCTCTGAGCCTTGCAGCCCACAGCCTTGCAGCTATGAGTCTTGCAGCCCTTAACTTTGCAGCCCCAAACCTTGCAGCTTTGAGCCCAGCTGCCTTCAGCCTTGCAGCCCTTAGTCTTGCACCCCAGATCCTTTCAAGCCAGAGCCTTGAAACCCAGAGCCTTGCAGCCCTGAGTCTTGCAGCCCAGAGCCTTGCAGACCAGAACATTGTAGCATTGAGTCTTGCAGCCCAGAGTCTTGCAGCCATGAGGCTTTCAACCCAGAGCCTTGCAGCTCTGAGCCTTGAATCTCTGAGCCTTGCAGCAATGAGTCTTGCAGCCTTGAGCCCTGCAGGCCTCCTAATTCTTGCAGCCCAGAGAATTGGGCTTGTAGAGCCTTGCAGCCCTGAGCCTTAGATTCCTGAGTCTTCCAGCCTTGCAGCCTTGAGCCTTACAGCTCAGAGCCTTGCATCTCTGAGCCTTGCAGCCTTGAGCCTTGCATTCCTGTGCCTGGTAGCCCTGAGCCTTGCAACTCAGAGCCTTGCAGCTCAGAGCCTTGCAGCCCTGAGCTTTGAAGACTTGATCCTTGCAGCAAAGAGCCTTGCAACCCTGAACCTTGCAACCAAGATTGTTGCGGCCCGGAGCCTTACAGCCCAGAGCCTTTCAGCCCTGAGTCTTGCAGCCTTGAGTTTTGAAGCCTTGACTCATGCAGCCCAGAGCGTTGCAGCCATGAGTCTTGCAGGCTTGCAGCCCTGGGCCTCGTAGCCAGAAGTCTTGGAGCATTGACCCTTGCATCCAAGAGCCTTACAGCCCACAGCCTTGCAGCCCTGAGTCTTACAGCCTTGAGTCTTGCAGCCCTGTGCATTGCAGCCCTGAGCCTTTCAAAATTGCAGCCTATGAGCCTTGCAACCCATGGCCTTACAACCAAGAGCCTTGCAGCTTTGAGTCGTGCAGCCCTGGGCGTTGCAGACCTGAGCCTTCTAGCCCAGCACCTTCCAGCTTTGAGTCTTGCAGCCCTCAGCTTTGCAGCCCTGAGTTTTGCAGCCCAGAGCCTTGCAGCCTTGAGTCTTGCAGCCTAGAGCCTTGCAGCCCTGAGCCTTGCAGCACTGAGCTTTGCAGCCCAGAGCCTTGCAGCTCTGAGTCTTGCAGTCCTCTTAGGCTTGCAGCCCCAAACCTTGCACCTTTGACATTTGCTGGCCTCAGTCTTGCAACCCTGATCTTTGCAGCACTGAGCCTTGCAGCGTAGAGCCTTGCACAACGAGCCTTGCAGCACTGAGCCTTGCAGTCCTAAGCCTTGCGGCCCTTAGCCTTGCAGCCCAGAACGCTGCAGCTTCGGGCCATTCAGCTCTGAATCTTGCAGCAATGAGCCTTGCAGCCCTGATCCTTGGATTCGAATCTTGCAACTTTGAGCTTTGTAGCCCTGAACCTTGCAGTCCGGAATCGTCCAGCTTGCAACCTTGAGTCTTCCAGCCCACAGCCTTGCAACTCTGAGTCATGCAACCTTGATCCTTGCAGCCCTGAGCCTTGCAGCCTTCAACCTGGCAGCCCTGAGCCTTGCAGTCCTGAGGCTTGCAGCCTTGAGCCTTGTAGCCCTGAGTCTTGCAGTTCAGAGCCTTGCATCCCTGAGCCTCGCAGACTTAAGCCTTGCAACCCAGAGCCTTGCAACCTTGAATCTTGAGCCCAGAGATTTGCGGCCCTGAGCCTTGCAACCTTGAGCGTTGTAGCCCTGATTCTTGCAGTCTTGCAACCAGAGCCTTGCCGTTCTGAGTCTTGCAGCCTTGAGCCGTGTAGCCCTGAGCCTTGTATCTCAGAGCCTTCTAGCCCTGAGCTTTGCAACCCTGAGCCTTGCAGTGTTATGTTGTTATGTCCCTTATTACTTTGACAGTAAGGTTCTCACTACATGTTCTAGTGTGGGGTAGCTTTTTACTTAATGGCCTTATCTGTCTAGGGGTGATACTTACATCATGGCTGATCAACCTCAGTGTCTCTGATATCCTTTCACCAGCCCTCTTCACAGGTTATGTAAACTACAACTATAAAAATATAACTGTATTCTAAATAGATATGTACAGAATATACAATTACAGCCTCATATTTTCAAAACAAAAATCTACACACTCCTTAACTGTTCTCCCACATGGTGCATCTCAGCAACTTTGTCCTTCTCTCTTCTTGACTAACTCTGGGCTAACCAGTGTTTTGACACACTTTAGTCTCCCAAGGTATGGTGGCCACAACTTAAGTTATAAAAACTCACCCCTGGAGCACACATAATGCCCCCAAAAATAGAAGAAAGACCCAGAGATCCTGCCAGGTTGAAGTCCAGCACCAGAGAGAGAGAGAGAGAGAGAGAGAGAGAGAGAGAGAGAGAGAGAGAGAGAGAGAGAGAGAGAGAGAGAGAGAGAGAGAGAGAGAGGGAGGGACCTAGCTAAGCTCCTCCCGCACCAACAAAAGACTGTTGCCAAGCACAATTCTCCAGTTACCACACTTCTACCACACCTTAATTTTACTTTTACAAAAAGAATTACAACTTTATAACCTACTTATTTAAATTGTGTGTGTGTGTCTATAGTATAACCTATTATATTGAGAAAAATAGGCTTGACCCAGCTGCCTCTCAGTCACAAGGGTGATCTGTCCGTTATGACATTTAGAGCTGAGTCCCCATCAATTCAATATAATTAGGTATTCCAGAGTAACTGTTACTTATAAATACATGTTGGGTCCTATAGCCCCATAACAGCAGCAAATAGCGTTGCAGCCCTGATTCTTGCAGCCCTGAGCCATGTAGCCCTGATTCTTGCAGTCTTTCAGCCAGAGGCTTGCCGTCCCGAGTCTTGCTGCCTTGAGCCTTGTAGCCTTGCAGCACAGAGCTTTGCAGCCCTAAGTCTTCCAGCCTTGAGCCTTGCAACCCTGAGCCTTGCATTCTTGAGCCCTGAAAGTTGAAGATTGAGATTCTTATGCAACATATGGGAATCTTTATTCAGGAAACGTTTCGCCACACAGTGGCTTCATCAGTCCAATGCAGCATCATGGGATCTTGTTACAAAGAATTCTTCAACACTTGTCCAACCTTTGGACGAAGACCTACTTCGACTAGTGGATGATACCACTATGACCCCACCTCCTCCTGCTTCGCCTCACCTCACTACAGTATGTAAGCCACGTCTACGGCCCTATGCTGTACATTCTACAAGATTGATGGACTGAACACATCGACTCCAGGCTGAGGGACTGATTACCTCAAATTCCTCCTCTCCTTACGCCTTTCTACATTGTATTGGACTGATGAAGCCACTGTATGACGAAACGTTTCCTGAATAAAGATTCCCATATGTTGCATAAGTGTCTTAAACTTCAGAGTGTATGTGGGTCACCAGTCATGAAGATAATCCTGGAACACCTTCCAGTTGGCCCTCTTTACGTCCCATCTAGAAGGCAGCACAACTGTAGGAGGCCTGTTGATGTAGAAGTGGTCACTGACAAGGTTAAAATGAGTTTCCCATGTGGCTCCTGCTGCGAGTTGTCTTGTCGCGAAGGTAAGGTCGAGGCAGCCACCCATCAGGTGTGTGGGGTCTCCATTGTTTAGCAACTTTACCTCTGGAATATCGTGTAGGAGCATTGCTATGTGTCTGCCAGCAGCATTGGTTGCTGAGTGAGAGTGCAGCATTGGGTGGAGTGGATGGGCTCTCCCCAGTTGAAATAGCACCGACCCACTGGTCACGTGACAAGTCATCCTCTACCTGAACAGGGTAAGAGTAATGATCAAGGTCAACAATATTGGTATTTTCTCTAAGGCGAACACTGTGATCAGAAGTGTTAGCAATGAACAAATGGATCTTACTACAGGTCTCCCTCAACATTCGTTTTCCTCTTTCGCGGGCTTCGAACATTCACGAACATTCCCAACCGCCAAATCATATTTATGTCGAGGGCTTTGAAGGTGATGAACGACGTTGATAGAGGCATAATTCCCCTAGATATGAAGAAACGGTCTCAGTTGTCCATCACAATGTTCTTCACAAGGAAGCCTGAAACTACAGTCCCAATCCCTTTACCCAAGGTCCTATCCAAGCTAAAACCTTGGGTGGTTTCAAATTTAGGTTGGATAAATGCTTGAGTGAGAGGGGTTGGATTTGAATGTGACTTGCACATGAGTAAATAGAATTATCAAAGCTTATTGCTTGGATTCAAACACAGATAACACAGAACTTCAGGAGGATTTAGACAAACTCAATTCTTGGTCCGAAAAGTGGCAGATACAGTTCAGTGTAGATAAATGCAAGGTTCTGAAGCTCAGGAGCGTCCATAACCCTAGCACTTATAAGTAAAATAACGTAGAACTTAGCCATATAGATTGCGAAAATGACTTGGGGGTTATGGTAAGCAGTAACCTTAAACCAAGACAGCAATGCCTAAGCATACATAATAAAGCAGGTGTATAGAACAAAAGTTAGAGATAAGATAGGTGCCCTTAAAATAACTATGGGCATCTTACTGACAAAGAGGACGAAATGTACTCGATTTTAAATAATTATTTTCTCTCGGTTTTTACACAGGAATACACTAACAATATCCCAGTAATTAATTTTTATAGTAAGCCTGAAGAAGATAAATTATGTAACATCACAGTCACTAGTGAAATGGTAATGAAACAAATAGACAGACTGAAACAATAAATCGTCGGGTCCGGATGAGCTTTTAACAAGGGTTCTTAAGGAATGCAAAACGGAACTCTGTGAACCATTAACCAATATTTTTAATTTATAGGTGTAGTGTCTGATATGTGGAAGATGGCTAATGTAATTCCTATTTTTAAAGCAGGGGACAAGTCGTTACCGTGAAATTACCGCCCAATAAGCCTGACCTAAATTGAAGGCAAATTGCAAGATTCAGTTATAGCTGAGATTATAAGAAGCCAGCTGGATAAGCATAATCTGATTAATGATACTCAGCATGGATTCACGAGAGGCCGGTCTTGTCTAACTAATTTATTAACTTTCTTCAGTAAAGCTTTTGAGGCTGTTGATCACGATAAAGAATTTGATATTGTTTATTTAGATTTTACTAAGGCTTTTGATATAGTACCGCACCAAAGACAGTTAAAGAAAGTGGCAGCTAAGAGTTTTGAGGGAAAAGTGCTCTCATGGATCGAGTCATGGCTCACAGACAGGAAGCAGAGATTGCGCATAAATGGGGTTAAATCCGAGTGGGGATCTGTAACAAGTGGCGTTCCACAGGGATCAGTCTTGGGCCCGTTGTTGTTTATAATATATATCAATGATCTTGATGAGGGAATTACAAGTGATATGAGCAAATTCGCCGTTGACACAAAGATAGGTAGGATAATTGATTCAAACGTAGATATCAGGGAACTTCAGGTGGATTTAGACAAACTCAATACCTGGTCAGAAAAGTGGCAGATGCAGTTCACTGTAGATAAATGCAAGGTTCTGAAGCTCGGGAGTGTCCATAACCCTAGTACTTATAAGTTAAATAATGTAGAACTTAGCCATACAGATTGTGAAAAGGACTTGGGGGTTATGGTAAGCAGTAACCTTAAACCAAGACAGCAATGCCTAAGCGTACGTAATAAAGCAAACAGATAACTGGGATTTAAATCAAGAAGTGTAAGCAACAGAAGTCCAGAGGTCATACTGCAGCTTTATACATCATTAGTAAGGCCTCACCTAGATTATGCAGCGCAATTCTGGTCTCCATATTACAGAATGGACATAAATTCATTAGAAAACATTCAGCGTAGAATGACTAAATTAATACATACCATTAGAAATCTTCCTTATGAAGAAAGATTGAAGACTCTTAAATTACATTCACTTGTTAGACGAAGAACGAGGGGAGACATGATCGAAGTGTATAAGTGGAAGATGTGTATCAATAAAGGGAATATGAATAAGGTCTTGACGATGTCTCTCCAAGAGAGAACCCGCAGTAATGGATTCAAATTAGACAAGTTTAGAATTAGAAAGGATACAGGAAAGTATTACTGCAATGACTATCTTATGTCCCCCAGACCGAACTGCACCTACAATGTGGTTCCTTTCGCCAGTTTCGTCCTTTCCTTCCATTTCCTCAAATCTCCGGTTTTGTGTGTGTGTGTGTGTGTGCATACTCACCTAGTTGTGGTTGCAGGGGTCGAGTCACAGCTCCTGGTCCCGCCTTTTCACTGGTCGCTACTAGGTCGCTCTCCCTGCACCATGAGCTTTAGGAAACCTCCTCTTAAAGCTATGTATGCTTCCTGCCTCCCTTACATCACTCCTCTGACTCTTCCACTTCCTGATAACTCTGTGACTGAAGAAATACTTCCTAACATCCCTGTGATTCATCTGTGTCTTCAGCTTCAAACTGTGTCCCCTTGTTGCTGTGTCCCATCTCTGGAACATCCTGTCCTCCTTGTCGATTCCTCTCAGTATTTTATATGTCGTTATCATATCCTCCCTATCTCTCCTGTCTTCCAGTGTTGTCAAGTTGATTTCCCTTAACCTCTCCTCATATGACACGCCCCTTAGCTCCAGGACTAGTCGAGCACGGTGTACATGGTTCTGAAGTTATTTGGTTGATGTGCGCCTCAGAAAATGTGCCCGGTGTTATACTCACCCCGATATATTTTTCGTTGAGTGAGGTTTGTAGGCTCTGGCCTCCCGAGATTGTACTCCGCCTGTGGTCTTATTTGCCCTTCCCCAATCTTCATGACTTTGCACTTGGTGGGGATCGAACTCCAGGAGCCAGTTGCTGGACCAGGCCTACAGCCTGTCCAGATCCCTTCGTAGTTCTGCCTAGTCCTCGTCCGATTGAATTCTCATCAAGCTCACATCATCTGCAAACAGGGACACTTTGGAGTCTATTCCTTCCGTCATGTGTGTGTGTGTACTCACCTATATGTGGTTGGAGGGGTCGATTCATAGCTCCTGGCCCCGCCTCTTCACTGGTCGATACTAATTCACTCTCTCCCTGCTCCATGATATTTGCTTCCGCTACTTCACTCTCCAGTTTATTCCAGTTCCTGACAACTCTAAGACTAAAGAAATACTTCCTAACATCCCTATGATTCATCTGGGTTTTCAGTTTCCAATTGTGTCCCCTTGTTTCTGTATCCCATCTCTGAAACATTAGATCCTTGTCCACCTTGTCAATGCCTCTTAGTATTTTATACGTTGTTATCATGTCCCCTCTATCCCTCCTATCCTTTAGTGTCATCAGGTTGAGTTCGCTTAACCTCTCCTCATAAGACATACACCTCAGTTCCGGGACTAATCGTGTTGCAAATTTTTGCACTTTCTCCAATTTCGTGACGTGTTTGACTAAGTGAGGGTTCCATACTGGCGCTGCATATTCCAGTATAGGCCTTATGTACACTGTGTACAATGTCGTGAATGACTCCTTGCTCAGATGTCTAAACGCCAATCTCAGGTTTGCCAATCTCCCATATGCTGCAGCAGTTATTTGATTGATGTGTGCCTCAGAGGACATGTTCGTTATAATGCTTACCTCAAGATCCTTTTCTTTAATTGACGTTTGCAGCTGTTGGTTTCCTAACCTGTACTCCGTCTGCGGTCTTCTGTGTCCTTCCCCAATCTTCATGACCTTACACTTACTGGGGTTAAACTCCAGGAGCCATTTGTCGGACCATACTTGTAGATTGTCCAGATCCCCTTGTAATCTTAACTGATCCTCGCCCACTTGTATTCTCCTCATCAGTTTCACATCATCAGCGAACAGTGACACTTCTGAATCTGTTCCTTCCACCATGTCATTCACGTATACAAGAAACAGCACCGGGCCTAGGACTGAACCTTGTGGAACCCCACTCGATACATTCGCCCACTCCGACACTTCAGCAAGTACCAACACACGTTGTTTCCTTCCTGTCAGTTATTCCCTGATCCATTGCAGTACTTCCACCGTTATTCCTGCCTGCTCCTCTAATTTTTACACCAGTCTCTTGTGTGGTACTGTGTCAAAAGCCTTCTTGCAATCTAAAAAGATGCAATCTACCCATCCCTCTCTCTCCTGTCTTACTTCTGTTACCTTACCGTAGAATTCAAGTAAATTTGTGACACAGGATTTCCCATCTCTGAAGCCGTGCTGACTGTCATGTATGAGCCCAATCTTTTCAATGTGTTCCACTACTTTTCTCCTGATAATCTTCTCCATGACTTTACATACTATACAAGTCAGTGACACTGGTCTGTAGTTTAACACTGCCTGTCTGTCCCCTTTCTTAAAAACTGGAACTACATGTGCTGTCTTCCACGCCTCAGGCAACTGCCCTGTTTCGATAGATTTACTGAAGATTGCTGCTAATGGCACACACAGTTCCTCTGCTCCCTCTCTCAGTATCCATGGAGATATGTTATCTGGGCCCACCGCCTTTGAGGTATCGAGTTCATCTAGCAGTTTCTTCACCTCTACCTTGGTTATGTGTATTGTGTCCAGCGCCTGCTGGTGCACCCTACCTCCACAGTTTGCTGGAAGCATTCCTGACTATTGTGAATACTTCTCTAAATCTTTTGTTTAGTTCATCACATACTTCTTGGTCACTCTTTGTCAGCTCTCCTCCTTCTTTCCTCAGTCTGATTACCTGGTCCTTGACTGTTGTTTTTCTCCTAAGGTGACTGTATAACAACTTTGGTTCAGATTTGCCTTTTGATGCTATGTCGTTCTCGTACTGCCTCTGGGCCTCTCTCCTTATCCCTGCATATTCGTTTCTGGTTCTTCTGCTCATTTCCTTGTTTTCTTGAGTCCTTTGCCTTCTATACCTTTTCCATGCTCTAGCACACTTGGCTTTGGCTCTTTACACCTCCAGTTAACCCATGGGCTCACTCTGGTCTTACCATTTTTTCTGTTGCCCTTTGGTATGAACCTTTCCTCTGCCTCCCTGCACTTAGTGGTTACTATATCCATCATTTCATTTACTGTCTTTCCATCTAGTTCTCTTTCCCACTGCACTTCATGCAGGAAACTTCTCATTCCTATGTAGTCCCCTTTTTTGAAGCTTGGTTTCTCTCTTTGTTCTCGTGCTGCTGCATTCTCCACTTTTAACTCGACAAGATATTCAAAACTCAGGACATCATGATCACTAGCACCAAGGGGTCTTTCGTGGGTGATATCCCTTATGTCTGAACTATTCAAGGTGAATATGAGATCCAGCCTTGCTGCACCATCCTCTCCTCTCTCTCTGGTTGTATCCCTAACATGTTGATGCATGAAGTTCTCCAATACAGTCTCCAACATCTTAGCCCTCCATGTTTCTGGTCCCCCATGTGGCTCTAGGTTTTCCCAGTCAATCTCTTTATGATTGAAATCCCCCATTATAACCAATTTTGTCCTACACATATGAGCCCTCCTGGCCACTTCAGCTAGTGTATCCACCATTGCCCTATTGCACACATCATACTCTTCTCTTGTTCTCCTGCTGTTAAGTGGTGGGTTATACATCGCTGCTATCATCACCTTTGGACCCCCAGTCTGAAGTGTTCCTACAATTAAGTCGTCTGTTTTCCTTCTTTCCATTCCTCCCATCTCCTCAAAACTCCCCTGGTTTTTTATGAGTAATGCTACTCCTCCCCCTCCTCTGTTCTCTCTGTCTTTCCTCATAATCTGATATCTAAATGGAAAAATTGCATCTGTTATCATCCCTGTAAGTTTTGTCTCTGTTAGTGCTATGATGTCAGGTGATGCATCAATGATGCATTCTTGCCACTCTTCACTCTTATTTGTTATTCCACCTGCATTGGTGTACCATACCTTTAGCTTCCTTTCCATTACTGTATTTTGGGAGATGGAAGAGGAAGGTGCAGGCTGGGAGGGTGGGAGGCAGGGCACAATATTATGGGAGGCTACTGTGATTGTGGAATTAGTGCTTAGTGGGGTCGTGGCTATGGAGTGAGGTTCATTTCTGTTTACTGTGCTTGGTTTATATGTGGTGGCAGGGGTTGAGAGGTTTCTGTAAGCATTTGTGTTTGATGTTCCTCCAAAGGCTCAGCTTTCCTATCTGACATTGCCTGTCCTGTCTCTCTTTCCTTCCACTGGTTCTGTCTTGCTCTCACTTTCAGTTGTTCCCTTTCCTTTCGTGTTCTGTCTCGATTGAGGAACACTTTCTGATAATCTGGGGAGTCCTTTAATAGTGGTTTCTGTTGTAGTATCCTGTTCTGTACCACATCTGTCTTGAATGTCAATCTGATTGGTCGATTTTTTCCCTCGAATACCCCCCAAGTCTGTGAAAATTTTCTACCTGAGACATGTCCCTCTCTCCTGTTAATGTAATGATGTTCTTAATCTCTGTTTTCTCTCAATGCTTTCTTTCATCATAGGTCTGCCCTTCAGCCTCCTGAAGCCCATGAATAATTATTGACCTCTCTCTCTCCTCTTCCCATTTCTTTTCCCTCTGTATCTCTGGATCTGATTTAAGCATCTCCTTTGTTGTTTCCCTAATCATCTCTCAGACACCATGATGGCCTGATATTACTGCTGCAAAAGACTGCTTAGATCCATCCCCTCCTTCAGTCCCCTCGCTGCCTGCTGATGTTCCCATTTCAGTCATCTTGCTCCTTTCGGACCTCATCTTTAGATCCTGCTTCAGCACATCCATTTCTTCCTCCGATCTCTGCATGTTTGCCTCAGCTACTACAGCTCGTGATTCCCACTTCTTGCTCTCTTCAGATATTTGCTCTAACATGTTATTGCAAAGCTCGTTTAACCTTTTCTCCCATTGTTGTTCCATTTTGTTCTTGAGCTGTTCTACCCATTCTTCCTTTTCCGACCAGCCATCATCGGTTCCCTTGCCTTTACCTCCTCCCTTTGAGAGCCCATTTTGTTTTTATCCTGTTGGGATGTTCTTTCTGCTTCAGCTTATCGTAAAAATGTGTGTGTGTGGTGGGGGATTTATGAGCTAATGTGTTAGGTTAGGTTTGTGTGTGTACTCACCTAATTGTACTCACCTAATTGTGGTTGCAGGGGTCGAGACTCAGCTCCTGGCCCCGCCTCTTCACTGATCGCTACTGGATCCTTTCTCTCTCTGCTTCCTGAGCTTTGTCATACCTCTTCTTAAAACTATGTATGGTTCCTGCCTCCACTACTTCACTTGCTAGGCTATTCCACTTGCTGACAACTCTATGACTGAAGAAATACTTCCTAACGTCCCTGTGACTCGTCTGAGTCTTCAGCTTCCAGTTGTGACCCCTTGTCCCTGTGTCCCCTCTCTGGAACATCCTATCTCTGTCCACCTTGTCTATTCCCCGCAGTATCTTGTATGTCGTTATCATGTCTCCCCTGACCCTTCTGTCCTCCAGTGTCGTCAGTCCGATTTCCCTTAACCTTTCCTCGTACGACATTCCCTTGAGCTCTGGGACTAGCCTTGTTGCAAACTTTTGTACTTTCTCTAACTTCTTGACGTGCTTGACCAGGTGTGGGTTCCAGACTGGTGCTGCATACTCCAGTATGGGCCTAACATACACAGTGTACAGTGTCTTGAACGATTCCTTATTAAGGTATCGGAACGCTATTCTCAGGTTTGCCAGGCGCCCATATGCTGCAGCGGTTATTTGGTTGATGTGTGCCTCCGGTGATGTGCTCGGTGTTATGGTCACCCCAAGGTCTTTCTCCCTGAGTGAGGTCTGTAGTCTTTGTCCACCTAGCCTATACTCTGTCTGCGGTCTTCTTTGCCCCTCCCCAATCTACATGACTTTGCATTTGGCTGGATTGAATTCGAGAAGCCAGTTACTGGACCACATGTCCAGCCTCTCCAGGTCTCTTTGCAGTCCTGCCTCATCCTCGTCCGATTTAATTCTTCTCATCAACTTCACGTCATCTGCGAACAGGGACACTTCAGAGTCTATTCCTTCCATCATGTCGTTCACATATATCAAAAATAGCACTGGTCCTAGAACTGACCCCTGTGGGACCCCGCTCGTAACAGGCGCCCACTGTGATACCTCTTCACGTACCATGACTCGTTGCTGCCTCCCTGTCAGGTATTCCCTTATCCATTGCAGTGCCCTTCCTTTTACGTGTGCCTGATCCTCCAGCTTCTGCACTAATCTCTTGTGGGGAACTGTGTCAAAGGCCTTCCTGCAGTCTAGGAAAACGCAATCTACCCAACCCTCTCTCTCGTGTCTTACTTCTGTTACCTTGTCATAAAACTCCAGGAGGTTTGTGATACAAGATTTGCCTTCCATGAACCCATGCTGGTTTTCATTTATAATCTTGTTCCTTTCCAGGTGTTCGAC
>NC_091297.1:45402851-45617851 GCF_038502225.1 Cherax quadricarinatus
GCTCCTGCTACCTGCCTTCTCCAGGGCTCCTGCTACCTGCCTTCTCCAGGGTTCCTGCTACCTGCCTTCTCCAAGGCTCCTGCTACCTGCCTTTCCACACAGTTAAATTACTTTGCTGTCAAAAACTACGTATCTTGATAGTAGCAGAGGGAACAGAATGCGGGAAATAAGCGTGTACAACCATAAAGTGCATATACTCCCTTGAATAAGCAAAAAAGGAATATCAGTGAACTGTAAATAGGAAAATACGGGTTATAGTGTCACATGGAGAGTGCCGGTGGAGGAACGGTTACTGTGGGAAATAGACCTGACCAGCACTAGTGAATTATTGCCGGGTGTCGACACAAGTGGAAATAAACAAATATTAAGATAAGATAAGATTTCGTTCGGATTTTTAACCCCGCAGGGTTAGCCACCCAGGATAACCCAAGAAAGTCAGTGCGTCATCGAGGACTGTCTAACTTATTTCCATTGGGGTCCTTAATCTTGTCCCCCAGGATGCGACCCACACCAGTCGACTAACACCCAGGTACCTATTTGCTGCTAGGTGAACAGGACAATAGGTGTAAGGAAACGTGTCGAAATGTTTCCACCCGCCGGGAATCGAACACGGGCCCTCCGTGTGTGAAGCGGGAGCTTTAGCCACCAGGCCACCGGGTCACATCTATCTATAAGTAATATAGTGAGTGACAAGGATATATACGTGCAGTGACATAGCGAACTCAATTGTAGATAAGAGTAATCTTAATTATCCCCCAGTATTGCGTACAATATATAGTGTAGATATGGGAATATCTTACAAGCGACTGGCACTAGCGAACTATTGCCAGAGGTCCAGTGAAGTGTTAATAACGGATGAGTAATTACTATAGTCATAAGAGATAAAACGAGTGGTGGCAGCATTGAGATGCAGGGAATCACGGCATACATAAATTGATCATATAACCGTTACCTCTACTAAACAGGAAATAAACTTTTCCATAGAAGTGTAGGGGAAAGTTAACGTAGGCCTAGCTGCTGTGTAAATAATAAAACAATGATCCCAGTATAGCGCAGTGAAAAGTGTATTTTGAAAGAATACAGTGTATATCCTTGAGATAAACAGTGTACAGCACTACATAAAAGGTGGGGGCAGAGGGGACAGTCGCACGCGTTTGTGCTCCGTCAAAAACTGCGTGTCTTGATAGTAGTAGAAGGAACAAAATGAGGGAAATAAGCGTGTGCAACCATAAAGTGCATATACTCCTTTGAACAAACAAAAAAAGAATATCAGTGAACGCTAAATAGGAAAATATGGATTATAGTGTCACATAGAGAGTGCCGGTGGAGAAACGGTTACCGTGGGAAATAGACCTGACCAGCACTAGTGAATTATTGCCGGGTGTCGACACAAGTGGAAATAAACGAATATCGATCTATCTATCTATGAGTAATATAGTGAGTGGCAAGGATATATATGTGCAGTGGCACAGTGAACTAAATTATAGATAAGAGTAATCTAAATTATCCCCAAGTATAGCGTACAATATATAGTGTAGAAAGGGGAATATCTTACAAGCGACTGGCACTAGCGAACTATTGCCAGAGGTCCAGTGAAGTGTTAATAACGTATAAGTAACTACTATAGTCATAAGATATGAAACGAGTGATGGTAGCATTGAGGTGCAGGGAATCACAGCATACATAAATTGAGCATACAACCGTTACCTCTACTAAACAGGAAATAATCTTTTCCTTAGAAGTGTAGGGGGAAGTTAGCGTAGGCCTAACTAAGTGAAGTGTGGCAGTGTGGGCAAGTCTGCCGGCTCACACCCACCCTGCACCCACCACCCACCCTACACCACCACCCACCCTGCACCCACCACCCACCCTACACCACCATCCACCCTGCACCACCACCCACCCTACAACACCACCACCCACCCTGCACCACCACCTACCCTACACCCACCACCCACCCTACACCCACCCTACACCACCACCCACATACTGCAAACTTGGTTCGTATAAATACATCTTGCATATTACTGGCACCAGCAAGAGAAAGGTAAAGTGGAAATCAGTTTTCTTCCGTGGCATACAGAGTGTAGTAGGATACAGACAGGATGTCAGCACAGCATATCTGTGGGACATGTAAAAAAATCCTTGGAAGGAAATCCAGAATCACATACAACCTATGCTCTTCCAAACACCATATCTCTTGTACTAGACTAAATACAGCCTCAAAAAATGACCTCGAACTAGCAAGGTGCTTCTGGTTGTGCAATAAAGATGTAGAACTTTGGGCAGGTATCAGAAAGGTACTAAGGAGAGTAATAAATGATAAAAATAATCAAGAAAACAAGGATGACCTCATGGATAGTCTACCAAAAATATATAAAACATGGGAGCAAGAGATAGTGTATCAAAAAATGCAGAATGTCCATACCACAACAGATGACTCAAAACTATCTAGTCACCCACATGGTGCTAAGCCAGACCCATCCCCGAGTCATAGCACTAATACCCACAGTGCTGGTGCTGGCCCAGGCTCCCCCAGGCATAGCACCAATACCCACAATGCTGGTGCTGGCCCAGGCTTCCCCAGTCATAGCACTAATACCCACAGTGCTGGTGCTGGCCCAGGCCCAGCCGCTGACCCAGACCCAGCCCCACCCCCCAGCCCCAGTGCTGACCCAGACCCAGCCCCCAGCCTTACTGCCAGCCCAGACTCTCCTAGGGACACTACCCAAACCACCACAAAAACAGTAAATATACAACCATCATTGCACAAGACCGTGGCCCACAGTACAGATGTTGGAGAGGAGTCTCCTCCTTCCTCTACTGGGGAAAGTAGATGGAATTCAGGACGGGGTGGCCCTGGCTTGGATACTGAGGATTATAGTGCAGTCCCAGAACCTGCAGAAATTGACAACACACCTCCCAACAATTCTCAACCGAAGGTGAATTTGTGCAAATATTATGCTTGGGGCATCTGTAAGCATGGAATAACAGGGGAAAAAGATGGGACATGCAACTTTGACCATCCCAAAAAAAATGTAGCGACCTCCTGTCTAAAGGAGTGTGTCGTTCTTCTTCCTGTACTTTCTTTCACCCAAAAATGTGCCACTCCTCGGTCCTCCAGAAGCAGTGTTACAACATCGAGTGCCCTGCATACCATCTAAAAGGGACCAGGAGGCACAGACCCCACAAGACAAACAATAGTAGCTATGACAACCCAACTCCAGGTGATTTTTTAGTGGCAGGAAACGAAAAAAGAAAATGGAAGGAAATAACAAAAATAGCCCACCACCTTGGAGCCTTGTTGGACTGGAGGCGCAGCCAGTGGCCACCCATGGCCCTCCAGAATTACAACTACTGATGCCAATAACAAAATCCCCCCAACAAACACAGAATACAACCTCGTTCATATTTGCTAATATACAGGGCCATCCACCAACAACAAAATACCTTTTATCAGTGGACTTCTAGTGGAGTCTAATGTAATGTTTGCAGCCTTCACAGAGACTCACACAAAAGATCACTTTGACAGTGAAATATGGATAAGTGGTTACAACCTTTTTAGATGCGACAGAAAAAACAGGAAACAAGGGGGGGGTTGGCCTGTATGTCAACGAGTCCCTTATCTGCACAGAGTTGCTGAACACCACAAATGAGGTAGTTGAAGTTCTATCAATAAAGATCGAGAACCAAAACCTAGTCATTGTGGTTGTATACAAGCCACCAGATGCAACCTCCCAACAGTTCAAGGAACAGCTACTGAAAATCGATTACTGTTTGGAAAACCTTCCAGCTCCATCCCCAAACATCTTACTGCTTGGTGATTTCAACCTAAGGCATACAAAATGGAAGAATGTAGCAAATAATGTTATAGCTGAAACAATCCCCGGAGGTAGCGCAGATGAAAGGTCACACACACATGAGCTACTAAGTCTCTGCGAAAAACACACCTTAAGCCAGCAGATAGTGGAGCCAACAAGACTAGAAAACACACTTGACCTTATCTTCACAAATAATGAGGACCTGATAAGAGACATAAGAATATCAAAAACAACTAATTCCGATCACAATCTAATCGAAGTCCAGACGTACATGCATAGGGGTCCTGAACAGCAGAATGCATGTACCTGTGAAGGTGTCTTCACAAAATACAATTTCAACAACAAGAACATCAACTGGGACCAGGTAAACCATGTCCTAAACGAAACATGTTGGGAAGATATCTTAAATGACATGGATCCAAACCAGTGCCTTGAAAGGATTAACTTCCTGGTAGCCGAAGCATGTTCTAGGCATATTCCCCTAAGAAAGAAGAAGAGCAGGAGTAAACTGGAGAGAAAAAGACGCTCCCTCTAACAGAAGACGACGAAGAGTCACTGAGCTCCTCAGGAGTGCTAGAATATCTGATACACGAAAGGAGGCGCTGACCAGGGAAGTGGAAACTATCGAACTTAAGCTAAATGACTCTTACAGGAACCAGGACAGGAAGGAGGAGCTTAAAGCTATTAGTGAAATTGAAAGAAATTCAAAATATTTCTTTTCATATGCCAAAAACAAGGCAAATACCACATTTAGTATCGGGCCCTTACTCAGACAGGATGGGTCTTACACAGACGACAACAAGGAAATGAGTGAAATATTGAAATCCCAGTACGACTCTGTGTTTAGTGAACCACTAATCGGTCTGAGGATCGACGACCCAAATGATTTCTTCATGAATGAGCCTCAAAACTCCATAAATGTATGCCAGATTTCAGACATTACCCTAACTCCGATAGATTTCGAAAAAAGCCATTGACAACATGCCTATGCACTCAGCCCCGGGCCCAGACTCGTGGAACTCTGTTTTCATTAAGAACTGCAAGAAACCCCTCTCGCGTGCCCTAAGTACACTATGGAGGAGGAGCTTGGACATGGGTGAAATTCCACAGTCACTTAAAACAACGGATATAGCCCCACTCCATAAATGTGGCAGCAAAGCATTAGCTAAGAACTATAGACCAATAGCTCTGACGTCCCACATCATAAAAATCTTTGAAAGAGTGCTAAGAAGCAGGATTGCAAATCACCTGGATTCCCAAAATCTGCACAATCCAGGGCAACATGGGTTCAGGGCAGGTCGCTCCTGCCTCTCACAACTACTGGATCACTATGATATGGCCTTGGATGCACTGAAAGAAAATCAGAATGCAGATAATAACTAGAACAGAGTAAGGGACCTGGGAGTAGTAATGTCTGAGGATCTCACTTTCAAGGATCACAACAGTGCCACGATCGCACGTGCAAAGAAAATGATAGGAGGGATAATGAGAACTTTCAAAACGAGAGATGCCAAGCCCATGATGATCCTTTTCAAATCACTTGTTCTCTCTAGGCTGGAATACTGCTGTACATTAACATCTCCATTCAAAGCAAGTGAAATCGCAGATCTAGAGAGTGTACAGAGATCCTTTACTGCACGTATAAGTTCTGTCAAGCACCTTAACTACTGGGAACGCTTGGAAGCACTTGACTTGTACTCGTTGGAACGCAGGAGGGAGAGATATATCATAATCTACAGTTGGAAAATCTTGGAAGGAATGGTCCCAAATCTGCACACAGAAATCACTCCCTACGAAAGTAAAAGACTGGGCAGGTGATGCAAAATGCCGCCAATAAAAAGTAGGGGCGCCATTGGTACACTAAGAGAAAACACCATAAGTGTCCGGGGCCCAAAACTGTTCAACAGCCTCCCATCAAGCATTAGGGGAATTGCCAATAAACCCCTGGCTGCCTTCAAGAGAGAGCTGGACAGATACCTAAAGTCAGTGCCGGATCAGCCGGGCTGTAGCTCGTACGTTGGACTGCGTGCGGCCAGCAGTAACAGCCTAGTTGATCAGGCCCTGATCCATCGGGAGGCCTGGTCATGGACCGGGCCGCGGGGGCGTTGATCCCCGGAATAACCTCCAGGTATAATAGTGAAGTGTGGCAGTGTGGGTAAGTCTTGCCCTCACACCCACCCTACACCCACCACCCACCCAAAACCCACCACCACCCTAAACCCACTACCCACCCAAAACCCACCACCTACCCTACACCACCACCCACCCTACACCACCATCCACCCTACACCCACCACCCACCCTACATCATCACCCACCCTACACCACCACCCACCCTACACCCACCACCCACCCTACACCCATCACCCACCCTACACCACCACCCACCCTACACAAACCACCCACCCTACATCATCACCCACCCTACACCACCACCCACCCTACAACCACCACCCACCCTACACCACCACCCACCCTACACCACCACCCACCCTACACCCACCACCCACCCTACACCCACCTCACACCCTACATCATCACCCACCCTACACCACCACCCACCCTACACCCACCACCCACCCTACACCCACCACCCACCCTACACCACCACCCACCCTACACCCACCACCCACCCTACACCCACCACCCACCCTACACCCACCACCCCCCCTACCCCACCACCCACCCTACACCCACCACCCACCCTACACCCACCACCCACCCTACACCCACCACCCACCCTACACCACCACCCACCCTACACCCACCACCCACCCTACACCACCACCCACCCTGCACCACCACCCACCCTACACCCACCACCCACCCTACACCACCACCCACCCTACACCCTCCACCCACCCTACACCCACCACCCACCCTACACCACCACCCACCCTACACCCACCACCCACCCTACACCCACCACCCACCCTACACCACCACACACCCTACACCCACCACCCACCCGACACCCACCACCTACCCTACACCACCACCCACCCTACACCCACCACCCACCCTACACCCACCACCCACCCTACACCACCACCCACCCTGCACCACCACCCACCCTACACCCACCACCCACCCTACACCACCACCCACCCTATGCCCACCACCCACCCTACACCCACCACCCACCCTACACCATCACCCACTCTACACCCACCACCCACCCTACACCCACCACCCACCCTACACTCACCACCCACCCTACACCCACCACCCACCCTACACCACCACCCACCCTATACCCACCACCCACCCTACACCGACCACCCACCCTACACCCACCACCCACCCTACACCACCACCCACCCTATACCCACCACCCACCCTACGCCGACCACCCACCCTACACCCACCACCCACCCTACACCACCACCCACCCTGCACCACCACCCACCCTACACCCACCACCCACCCTACACCACCACCCACCCTATGCCCACCACCCACCCTACACCCACCACCCACCTACACCATCACACACCTTACACCCACCACCCACCCTACACCCACCACCCACCCTACACCCACCACCCACCCTACACCCACCACCCACCCTACACCACCACCCACCCTATGCCCACCACCCACCCTACACCCACCACCCACCCTACACCATCACCCACCCTACACCCACCACCCACCCTACACCCACCACCCACCCTACACCCACCACCCACCCTACACCACCACCCACCCTACACCACCACCCACCCTATACCCACCACTCACCCTACACCGACCACCCACCCTACACCCACCACCCACCCTACACCACCACCCACCCTATACCCACCACCCACCCTACGCCGACCACCCACCCTACACCCACCACCCACCCTACACCACCACCCACCCTGCACCACCCCCCCCCCTACACCCCCCACCCACCCTACACCACCACCCACCCTATGCCCACCACCCACCCTACACCCACCACCCACCCTACACCATCACCCAGCCTACACCCACCACCCACCCTACACCCACCACCCACCCTACACCCACCACCCACCCTTCACCCACCACCCACCCTACACCACCACCCACCCTATACCCACCACCCACCCTACACCGACCACCCACCCTACACCCACCACCCACCCTACACCACCACCCACCCTATACCCACCACCCACCCTACGCCGACCACCCACCCTACACCCACCACCCACACTACACCACCACCCACCCTATACCCACCACCCACCCTACACCCACCACCCATCCTACACCACCACCCACCCTATACCCCCCACCCACCCAAAACCCACCACCCACCCTACACCACCACCCACTCTATACCCACCACTCACCCTACACCCACCACCCCCCCAGCACCACCACCCACCCTGCACCACCACCCACCCTACACCACCACCCACCCTATACCCACCACCCACCCTACACCCACCACCCACCCTACACCACCACCCACCCTATACCCACCACTCACCCTACACCCACCACCCACCCTGCACCACCACCCACCCTGCACCACCACCCACCCTACACCCACCACCCACCCTACACCCACCCTACACCACCACCCACATACTGCAAACTTGGTTCGTATAAATACATCTGGCATATTACTGGCACCAGCAAGAGAAAGGTAAAGTGGAAATCAGTTTTCTTCCGTGGCATACAGAGTGTAGTAGGATACAGACAGGATGTCAGCACAGCATATCTGTGGGACATGTACAAAAATCCTTGGAAGGAAATCCAGAATCACATGCAATTTATGCTTTTCCAAACACCATATCTCTTGTACTAGACTAAATACAGCCTCAAAAAATGACCTCGAACTAGCAAGGTGCTTCTGGTTGTGCAATAAAGATGTAGAACTTTGGGCAGGTATCAGAAAGGTATTAAGGAGAGTAATAAATGATAAAAATAATCAAGAAAACAAAGATGACCTCTTGAATAGTCTACCAAAAATATATAAAACATGGGAGCAAGAGATAGTGTGAACAATAAAATGGTATAAAATACTGACAGGTTGTTAGGAAAGACACATATGCAACAGTTAGGTATCTTTATTTCGAAACGTTTCGCCTACACAGTAGGCTTCTTCAGTCGAGTACAGAAAAGTTGATAGAAGCAGAAGAGACTTGAAGACAATGTAATCAGTCCATCACCCTTAAAGTTTTGAGGTGGTCAGTCCCTCAGTCTGGAGAAGAGCATTGTTCCATAGTCTGAACAATACTCTTCTCCAGACTGAGGGACTGACCACCTCAAAACTTCAAGGGTGATGGACTGATTACATCGTCTTCAAGTATCTTCTGCTTCTATCAACTTTTCTATACTCGACTGAAGAAGCCTACTGTGTAGGCGAAACGTTTCGATATAAAGATACCTAACTGTTGCATATGTGTCTTACCTAACAAGGATAGTGTATCAAAAAATGCAGAATGCCCATACCACAACAGATGACTCGAAACTATCTAGTCACCCACATAGTGCTAAACCAGACCTATCCCCCAGTCATAGCACTAATACCCACAGTGCTGGTGCTGGCCCAGGCTCAGCCCCCAGCCCCAGTGCTGACTCAGACCCAGCCCCCAGCTTCACTGCCAGCCCACACTCTACTAGGGACCCTACCACAACCACCACTAAAACCGTAAATATACAACCATCATTGCACAAGACCGTGGCCCACAGTACAGATGTTGGAGAGGAGTCTCCTCCTTCTTCCTCTACTGGGGAAAGTAGATGGAATCCAGGACGGGGTGGCCCTGGCTTGGATACTGAGGATTATAGTGCAGTCCCAGAACCTGCAGAAATTGAGAACACACCTCCCAACAATTCTCAACCGAAGGTAAATTTGTGCAAATATTATGCTTGGGGCATCTGTAAGCATGGAATATCAGGATAAAAAAGTGGGACATGCAACTTTGAGCATCCCAAAAAATGTAGCGACCTCCTGTCTAAAGGAGTGTGTCGTTCTTCTTCCTGTACTTTCTTTCACCCAAAAATGTGTCACTCCTCGGTCCTCCAAAAGCAGTGTTACAACATCGAGTGCCCTGCATACCATCTAAAAGGGATCAGGAGGCACAGATCCCACAAGACAAACAATAGTAGCTACGACAACCCAACTCCAGGTGATTTTTTAGTGGCAGGAAATGGAAAAAGAAAATGGAAGGAAATAACAAAAATAGCCCACCACCTTGGAGCCTTGTTGGACTGGAGGCACAGCCAGTGGTCACCCATGGCTCTCCAGAATTACAACTACTGATGCCAATAACAAAATCCCCCCAACAAACACAGAATACAATCTCGTTCATATTTGCTAATACACAGGGCCATCCACCAACAACAAAATACCTTTTATCAGTGGACTTCTACAGGAGTCTAATGCAATGTTTGCAGCCTTCACAGAGACTCACACAAAAGATCACTTTGACAGTGAAATATGGATAAGTGGTTACAACCTTTTTAGATGTGACAGAAAGAACAGGCAACAAAGGGGTGTTGGCCTGTATGTCAAAGAGTCCCTCATCTGCAAACAACAAATGAGGTAGTTGAAGTTCTATCAGTAAAGATCGAGAACCAAAACCTAGTCATTGTGGTTGTATATAAGCCACCAGATGCAACCTCCCAACAGTTCAAGGAACAGCTACTGAAAATTGATTACTGTCTGGAAAACCTTCCAGCTCCATCCCCAAACATCTTACTGCTTGGTGATTTCAACCTAAGGCATACAAAATGGAAGAATGTAGCAAACAATGTTATAGCTGAAACAATTCCCGGAGGTAGCGCAGATGAAAGGTCACACACACATGAGCTACTAAGTCTCTGTGAAAAACATACCTTAAGCCAGCAGATAGTGGAGCCAACAAGACTAGAAAACACACTTGACCTTATCTTCACAAATAATGAGGACCTGATAAGAGACATAAGAATATAAAAAACAACTAATTCCGATCACAACCTAATCGAAGTCCAGACGTACATGCATAGGGATCCTGATCAGCAGAACGCATGTACCTGTGAAGGTGACTTCACAAAATACAACTTCAACAACAAGAACATCAACTGGGACCAGGTAAACCATGTCCTAAACGAAACATGTCGGGAAGATATCTTAAATGACATGGATCCAAACCAGTGCCTTGAAAGGATTAACTTCCTGGCAGCTGAATCATTTTCTAGGCATATTCCCCTAAGAAAGAAGAAGAGCAGGAGTAAACTGGAGGGAGAAAGACGCTCCCTCTACAGAAGACGATGAAGAGTCACTGAGCTCCTCAGGAGTGCTAGAATATCTGATACACGAAAGAAGGCGCTGACCAGGGAAGTGGAAACTATCGAACTTAAGCTAAATGACTCTTACAGGAACCAGGAGAGACAGGAGGAGCTTAAAGCTATTAGTGAAATTGAAAGAAATTCAAAATATTTCTTTTCATATGCCAAAAACAAGGCAAATACCACATCTAGTATCGGGCCCTTACTCAGACAGGATGGGACTTGTACAGATGACAACAAGGAAATGAGTGAAATATTGAAATCCCAGTGCGACTCTGTGTTTAGTGAACCACTAATCAGTCTGAGGATCGACGACCTAAATGATTTCTTTATGAATGAGCCTCAAAATTCCATAAATGTATGCCAGATTTCCGACATTACCCTAACTCCGATAGATTTCGAAAAAGCCATTGACAACATGCCCATGCACTCAGCCCCGGGCCCAGACTAGTGGAACTCTGTTTTCATTAAGAACTGCAAGAAACCCCTCTCGCGTGACCTAAGTACACTATGGAGGAGGAGCTTGGACATGGGAGAAATTCCACAGCCACTTAAAACAATGGATATAGCCCCACTCTTTAAAGGTGGCAGCAAAGCATTAGCTAAGAACTATAGACCAATAGCTCTGACGTCCCACATCATAAAAATCTTTGAAAGAGTGCTAAGAAGCAGGATTACAAATCACCTGGATTCCCAAAATCTGCACAATCCAGGGCAACATGGGTTCAGGGCAGGTCGCTCCTGCCTCTCACAACTACTGGATCACTATGATATGGCCTTGGATGCACTGAAAGAAAATCAGAATGCAGATGTAATATACACAGACTTTGCAAAAGCATTTGACAAATGCGATCATGGCGTAATAGCCCATAAAATACGTGCTAAAGGAATAACTGCGAAAGTGGGGAGATGGATCTTCAACTTCCTAACAAACCGAACACAAAGAGTAGTGGTCAACAGAGTTAAATCGGAGGGTGCCATAGTGAAGAGCTCTGTTCCACAAGGCACAGTACTCGCCCCCATCTTATTCCTCATCCTCATATCAGACATAGACAGAGATATACATCACAGCACCGTATCATCCTTTGCGGATGATACTAGGATCTGCATGAGGCTGTCATCTGCTGAGGACGCGGTTAACCTCCAAGAAGATATAAACAAAGTTTTCCAGTGGGCAACGGTAAACAATATGATGTTCAATGAGGACAAATTCCAACTACTCCGTTATGGAAAACTGGAGGAGATAATAACTAGAACAGAGTATACTACTGACTCCGGCCATACAATAGAGCGGAAAAATAATGTAAGGGACCTGGGAGTAGTAATGTCTGAGGATCTCACTTTCAAGGATCACAACAGTGCCACGATCGCACGTGCAAAGAAAAAGATAGGATGGATAATGAGAACGTTCAAAACGAGAGATGCCAAGCCAATGATGATCCTTTTCAAATCACTTGTTCTCTCTAGGCTGGAATACTGCTGTACATTAACATCTCCATTCAAAGCAGGTGAAATCGCAGATCTAGAGAGTGTACAGAGATCCTTTACTGCACGTATAAGTTCTGTCAAGCACCTTAACTACTGGGAACGCTTGGAAGCACTTGACTTGTACTCGTTGGAACGCAGGCGAGAGAGATATATCATAATCTACACTTGGAAAATCCTGGAAGGAATGGTCCCAAATCTGCACACAGAAATCACTCCCTACGTAAGTAAAAGACTTGGCAGGCTATGCAAAATGCCCCCAATTAAAAGTAGGGGCGCCATTGGTACACTAAGGGAAAACACCATAAGTGTCCGGGGCCCAAGACTGTTCAACAGCCTCCCATCAAGCATTCGGGGAATTGCCAATAAACCCCTGGCTGCCTTCAAGAGAGAGCTGGATAGATACGTAAAGTCAGTGCCGGATCAGCCGGGCTGTGGCTCGTACGTTGGACTGCGTGTGGCCAGCAGTAACAGCTTATTTGATCAGGCCCTGATCCATCGGGAGGCCTAGTCATGGGCCGGGCCGCGGGGGCGCTGATCCCCGGAATAACCTCCAGGTAACGTCCAGGTAACCTCCTGCTGCTGCTGCTGCTGCTGAAGTTCCAGTATCGATGGTCTGGTGAAATCTCTTGAATTTCTTCTGTTTATTTTCTATTTTTTTTTTACTCTTATGATTTCGAAAGAATAAAAAGGCATAATATTGTGAGTAGAACAATACACCAATATCTCGCACACAGGAAACTCAAAACTGATGACGACGTATCGGTCCGACTGGGACCTTTAACCATTAACAACTGGCCGAGTAGTTAACGCACTGGCATTGGTGTTTTAGGATTCACTTGTCATGGGTTTAACCCCCCTCGTTCCCTGACTTAACTGTGACTAGTTAATGGTTCAAGTCGGACCGAAATGCTATAAGTTTCAGTTTCTTTAGTGCGGGTTGTGTTGTGACGATCTTATGCGCTTCAGATCCATTCTTTAGGCGGTCTTCGCCCCATACCCATCCTGTGGCTGCCCCATACCCATCCTGTGGCTGGTAGTCGACTCATACCTACCTTATACGAGTAGTTTTCCTGTAGCAGCCCTGATGGGGTAGTTACCCCATACGCATCCTGAGACTGTAGCATAAAGATTAGAAAGACATATACGTTCAGAGGACTTGATCCCAATGTTGTGTTTAGAAATTCTGATGACAGTGACGGTCTACAAAAATAGTGAACCAGTAGGCCTACTAATGTTTTGGGTGTAAGACGTGCCTAGTATGGACAAGTAAGCACTGTAGTGCTGAGTGTGAGAAGCTGCTGAGCAGTGCTGGTTCCAAAACCTACCTGGCACGGTTGTAAATGTTATTATGGTGATATCGACAAAGTGTGGAAGAGAACACTTGCATACAGTTCAGGACATTTATTGAAGGAAACGTTTCGCCACGAGTGCCTTCATAGGTTCTAATATAGAGAACGAACTAACGAACTAACTCTCACATGAGAAGTGAGCGGGGAAGTGGGGAGAGGCGTAAATACAGAGCCAAGCCTTAACCCAGCAGCGGAGTTCTTGATGGCGACAAGCAGCAGCACTCAGGCTGGGGACAGCTGGTACTTGCGGTTCAGGTGTTAAGTTTACTCTCGCATTTAGAACGACCCATTTTTTTAAATTTTTTAACTCTTGTTTGGTACGTAAGTCATGCATAGTTCTTAAAGTGTTCGATGAATTGGTGTGTAAAATCTTGGACTTGTTGCTGTGTGGGGTTGTATGGGAGCAACAGAGGTGTAATTGAGAGTGTCATTACGGAGTCCAGGGCAGAGTTCTTCGGTGAACAAGGTGTTCTTGTTCATGAGTGTAGCGAAGAATCGTAGGTTTTTTCCAGGTGAGGCCGGGAGTGTGGTCGTCGACTTTAATTTCTTCTTCAAAGTTGTGACTCTTGATCTTCTGGTGGAGTTGCAGTGGGTGTGGAGGTAGTGACAGGCTAGGTGGTGGCTTAGGCAATTGGTGGATCAGGGGTGGATTGGGAGGCTGTGATTGAAGGATTTGATGGGAGGCTGTGACTAGAAGATTTGATGGGAGGCTGTGACTTGAGGATTTGTTGGGATGCTGATGCCTCCCACGTTGGAGAAGATTTTCAGTATTTCTGCTGATGGTGCAGTTTAGTTAGTTTAATATGTTTATTATGCACCCCATACCCATCCTGTGGGCGGTAGTCAAAAGATTACAGAGGTACATAATTGGTCCACGGACTGGACTCCAAAGTTTTGATAGCTGAGCAAGTTACAGAGCTAATGAACTCACAATTTACAAAGGTAATGAACTCACAATTTACAAAGGTAATGAACTCACAAGTTACAAAGGTAATGAATTCTGTAGAATGGTTACTTACGTTTATACTTTGGCTACAATCATGAACAAATTATAGAGTAATGAGCAATTCACACTTCCACACCCGGTCACAACTGTAATGAGTTATTGGTGCAAATATTGATTGTTGAGTCACACACCACACACACACACACACACACACACACACACACACACACACACACACACACACACACACACACACACACACACACACACACACACACACACACACACTTTAGTTTAATATCTTTATGCACCCCATACCCATCCTGTGGGCGGTAGTCAAAAGATTACAAAGGTACATAATGGGTAAGTGACTGGACCCCAAAGTTATGATAGCTGAACTAGTTACAAAGGTAATGAACTCCAGGTAGATCTGGTCACTAATCATGGCAAGTTACAGAGGTAATGAATCAGCTTCACTCCTATACATGGTTACAGTCATGAACAAATTACAAAGTAATGAACCACTGATACGTCCACACCTGGTCACAATTGTAATGAGTTATAAATACAAATATTAAGTGGATCATACACCCACACTAGCGCGCGCGCGCACATACACACACGAGGGCGCACGCACGGACATGTGCACACGAGCGTACAAATATATGCATACACACAAGGACACACACCCACACACACACACCCACACACACACCAACACCCACACACACACACCCTCACACACACCCACACACACACCCTCACACACACCCACACACACACACCCACACACACACACACACACCCACACACCCACACACGCACACACACACCCACACACACACACCCTCACACACACCCACACACACACACACACACACACACACACACACACACACACACACACACACACACACACACACACACACACACACACACACATGCACACATGTGGTAATGCTTTATTTACAGCTAGCAAAGTCAGGGTATTTCTCCAGAATGGTCTGTAATATACCACTGTGGATAAAATACTTAGCCATTTCTTGAACACTTCTGAGTGAGTTGTTTCTAAATTCATTAATTTTATCACACTCCAGTACATAATGACGCAATGTGTGACAATAGTCCATCTGGCAAAGTTTACATTTCGTTTGGTCTACATCTGGTGGTGGTGATTTAACCTGCCAAAGATACTTGTAACCCAGCCGGAGCCGGGCAGTAGTGACATCCAAGAGTCTGCTTATCTTGTTGGATGCACCATAGACATGTGGCTCCTCCTGCATGATGGAATGATGATAGATGGACTGACTTGTGTCAATCTCCCTAAGTCTTAAGTCAATAAAGTTCATTTGAAGTTCTTTTCGTATTATTGTTCTCAAACTGCTAAATGACAACCCAAGATTGTAATCTACCCCCTCTTTGAAAGCATACAGCTTAGCCAATTTATCAGTTCTATCATGCATCTGAAGACCAATGTGAGATGGAATCCACAGCATGTGCACTCTGACTCCACTGTCCACAATCTTACCATATCTATGTCTGGCTTCTGACAAAAGCATGCCACAATTTATACTTAATGAGTTGAGAGCATTTATGGATGACAGAGAATCAGTTACAATTAAAGTGTCAACCTTAGATACATGGACACATTTGAGTGCAAGGAGTATGGCAAACAGTTCTGTTTGAAGGGTAGAGGCCCAGTTATTGATGCGTGCTCCAATTTCTTTATGAGAGCCATCACTCTGTGTGACAACAGCAGCACTACCAGCTGCACCAGTGGACTGGTGAACAGAACCATCGACGTAAATAATTTGTGAAAGATTGTTCTGTGTGACTAAGTTATCAATACAGCTTAAGGCATCATGTTTGGCTTCAAGACGAAGCTTTGGTTGTGATTTAAGAAGAGTTTTGGGGGGAAATGGAGGAATGGTAGTTTGGAATGGGGTAATATCCCATGGAGCAGGGAAATGTCTCTGTTGTCCAACTTGATATAGATCATGTAGCTGGTTCATGCGGAGGTCGGTTCCAGTTTTTTCGATCCATCTGGAAGGATGTTCACCAGTGCTGAGGAAAGTTTGGAGGGCTTCTGTGCAGGGGTTTGAATGGGCTAGCCTAAGCATATTGACCCCAATAAGGATATTTCTTTCAGTAACACGATCTCTAATGCTTGGAATATTAAGTTCTTTCCGCATATTTAAAATTTTGGCAGTACGAGGGCATCCTAGGATGATCCTCATTGCTTCGTTTTGCAGTTTTTCCAGCCCTCCAAGCTTCCAGTCAGACACGAGTGCAAGTAGTGGCGCCGCATAATCAACCAATGATCTAATATAAGCAAGATACATCATTTTCACAATTTTAACATTAGCACCATACCTGGGATGAAAACCTGCCACAACTCTAAGTGCTCTCAGCCTTTCTTTGTATTGGCGACAAAGTCTCGTTACAACAGGTCCAAGTAGTGGAACCTCAAAGCCTAGATACCTGTATCTGCTTACATATTCTAGAAGAGACCCATCATGCAACTGGATCTGACGAACTGTGCCTCTCTGCCGAGGAGGACGTCTGTTGAGTATCTTTGTTTTCTCCCCTGAGATTATTAACCCCAGGTCCTGACACGAGGCTAAAACATGATTAAGAATGTTTTGGGTGTTGGAGAATCCGGTAGTGTGAATCATTATGTCATCAGCAAAACTAACCATATAATGATGGGGCTGGCTAGGCATGGCATTAAGTAAGGCATTAATCAAAATGTTGAAAAGGGTGGGACTAAGCACACCTCCCTGTGGGGTTCCTAATTCAAAATCTTTAGTTACACTTCTATGTCCCTGGAACAACACAGACGACTTTCTGTTGGACAGGTAACCTTTAATCCAGCGGAGAAGCCATCATCCAACATCCATTCTGGCAAGTTCACTAATGTGGAGAAATTTTCTCCAGGAGGGGGGTATCAGCCCCCTTCAGCCCTTTCAGCCCTGAGGGGCCAAGCCCTCTCAGCCCTGAGGGGCCACTCAGAAGGGGCGAGCGTCTTGTTTACTGCTAGAGTGAGTAATTGATCACAGATGCTATGCCACGTAGTCAAGTGACCTCTGCTCCTTGCAGCGGTGTTGCAAAGTGTATTTTTATAAGAGACAATACATTCTTACTTTAGCAGGACAATTAAGGAAAATCCTGCTCCCACTTTATTACCATAGTAAAGATAGTGTACATTGTTGTCTATGATTAAGACAGCAAGAAACAAACATTCTGCTTTGCTTCATCGAGGAGGTGACAAGGATGCAAGGTACTAGGTCAGCGTTTTTTTTGTGTATTAGGGCAGTGACGGCATGGAGCGCTGTGGCGTCGGCCAGACTATCTTTGACTCCATGGAGAGTGACACTGACGCCAGGATACTGATCTGTGCGTTAGTGTGAACAAAGTGTCTCTAACACAAACACTTAATAGAAGTGTGATCAGCTTCTTTTGTGATACATTGTGAACAATAAAGACAAATCTTGTGGAACATAGTGTACCAGTGTGCATTTCCTAGACAATGGAAGACGTGGACATCCAAGGACACTTCAGCTTCTATCAAGTCACCGATATCTGTCGAAGGTGTTGAGAACACCATAGCTCACGTTACAAAGAGCAAGGTATGTTACGAATTTCTTGTAGATCGGGGGATTGCGCAATTCTTGAGTCACAAGGAGTTTGTAATCAACCTATAATCGGCAGTAAGGTGTGGACTTTTGAGTCCAAACAAGTAGGTATTTCGTCAGCCATCATCGAATGAAATATGCTGACATAACACCCCCTAGGGGTAATTTATACTTACAAATTGTATCTCTTGACAGCCCAATGTTGTGATGGTTTCGACAGCATCTAGACCTCGTCTGCAGGGGCGGCTGTGTAGACGATTTGCTGTCATTTATCAGCTAAGTGTTCATTATATATAGTTATAATAAACACAGCAGGTAAGACCAAAATTCTCAACAGAGTTTGGTCGTGCTCGAACCGGATAAAGACCACACTGTGGTCCAAATATGTTGTACTACAGTGTACAAATAACCTATGAGCCAAGGTCCTTCGAAAAAAGCTGTAAAACTAGTGTTTTACAATATAAATCAGTATAAATGAGTCCCTCCAGACTCAATCACAGAGAATGGGCAGCCAAAAGAAAACGGGCGCTCACCCAGCGTTCACCCAAAAGAAAACGGGCGCTCACCCAGCAGACACCCAAAGAAAACGGGAGCTGGGTGACTCACCCACACCCTGCACCCACTGCTCCAATCTCGAGAAATTGCTGATTAAGACAACCCAAGTGATGATGTTTGTCTGAGTGTATATATATACACAGTGTTTATAATGTTTATAGACAGAAATTAAGAGACAAGATTGTGTTAAAGTTTGTTTCTTATAGATTTACCTGTTATTAAAGGAACTTATATATATAGTGTAAGCTTTCAAATATATATTAACAGTGAAATTTATATATGTGTAAGTAATATTCACGTGTGATTACAGTTATGCAGTGACATTTATAGTGTATAGTGAATGAAGTGTATAACATCGTTATTTACGATTAATCATCGTGGTCAGGCTGACACAGCAAACTCGAGCCATAAACACCAGCCACATGTACTGTGTACCCTTCATGGTCATTGACCCTGAGGTTAAGCTTAGTGGGTCAGTAGTGTCTGACTCGATTATTGCTGACTTAAGCATAACAAAAACTCAGCTGTCTATAGCAGTACAGTGTTTTATAAACACTCTAAGTGTGGTGCTAGAATTTTCAGTATACCATTAAAATGGCTTGTTTGAAAACTCAGTTTCAGTCTTTACAGACTAAGATTACACAATTAGAAAATCTAATTTCAGTCTGTTTAGGATTAACTCAAGATACAAACATAGATTTTGATGATCTTGAGGTCAAGTTTGAATTATTTACACAACGTCTGGAAATAATTAATTCAGACTATACACATTATGAAAATAAATTTCTTGAATCAGATCCATCTGAGGATGAAATTAAAAATGTTTTGGATACTTTTAGTGATCAACAATTAAGGTGGACAGGAGTACAGGCTATCTGCCGTAAAACTCTGTCACAGAGACCTACTGTAACTAGTGGTCAAACACCTGTTACACCTGTAACAACAACAAGTGTCCCATTACCAAGCTTACCTACATTGTCATTACCTATTTTCCAAGGTCATAATTATGAAGAATTCATTAGTGGTTTTCAATCCATAGTAAATTCACGAACTGACATAGATGAGATTGCCAAGTTCAATTACCTTAAATGTCTTGTGAAGGGAGAACCCTATGAACTGATTAAGTCATTTCCGGTGGTCAAAGGCAATTATCAAATAGCCTTACGTGTCTTAGCAGACAATTACTTCGATGCTGACAAGGCTAGAGTTAGACATGCAGTCTTAATATCAAGCTTGAAGCCACCCAAACATTGTTTTTCAGACTTACAGGCATTTAGAATTACATTAGACAATAATCTCAGATCTCTAGATGCTAAATATGACCTAAGGCAATGTGATTGGTTTATCAGTGGTATTGTACAAGATAAGTTGTCACCACAAACTATTGAACGATTAAATATTATGTTCAATAAACGCTATTTCCCTTGTGAAGAAATTAGCAATGGTTTACAAACAATAGTTTCATGCATGCAAGCAACGAGACAAGATGAAAAATCCACAAATCCAGTGGATAATAAACCTTCAACTCAGTATAACTCCCACTAAACCACATAATGGGAAATCCCATATAGGCATTTATCAAGCTGTGAATACAATAGACAGTAAACAGACTGTCATACATAAACGTACTCCAAAATGTGTACTTTGTGATGGAACACATTGGGCACAGTATTGTAGTCAATACACATCAATGGAGGCACGTAAACAACGTGTTCATCAGCTGAAAAGATGCATCAAGTGTTTAGGTGAACACAAGGGAGGAAAATGCTCACTGAAGAAGTGTTTTAAATGCAAGGGTATACATCATACAGCATTATGCCCAAATACTTTTGCTGAACAGCAGCAGACTTCCACAGAATCAGGAAGTCAACAAGCAACAGCATTAAATGTGAGAGATAAGTTTAAAGCAACTGCTCTCCCGATAGCTCGAGTTGAGTTATCTAATAAATTACACAAAACCAATGTGCTAACACTATTTGATCAAGGCTCACAAAGGTCCTTCATAAGAAGATCAGTGTTGCAGAAACTGAATAAACAACCCTATGCCAAAATACTGTTAGATATAGCTGGTTTTTTCCACAATTCTGGTTAACAGACATATGACCTAGCCAGAATCACTGTTGGTCTAGGAAACAGGAAAAAGACAGTAGAAGCTGTGGTAGTAGATGATTTGCCTAAGTCTGTGCAGATCCAGGGATTAAAAGAAACAGTTGCAGCACTGAAAGCAGCTAAGGTCAAGTTAGCCTGTCCTGACATACAGACGGACACAATTAGTCCAATTGATTTAATCATTGGAAGTGATTATTATCACTGTTTTGTGCAAAATATAGTAAGTAAACATGATGTTCACTTGCTGAAAACAGCAGGAGGCCACATGATATGTGGTCCCATTCCCTCTCAAAGTGGGAAAGAAGCTGATATTGATTCAGTGGAAAATGTACTAGTTACGAGAATAACCGCTGATCATGTACCACAGCAAAAATTATCATTACTGGAAGAAATGAATGAACCAGTTGATAAGTTGTGGGATTTAGATGCGATAGGTATTGATGTAAATAAACCAAGCCCACAAGAGTCTCAGACTTATAACCAATATTTGGACACTGTCAAATATAAAGATGTACAGTATTGGGTTAGGTTACCATGGAAATTAAATCCACGACATCTGCCTAGCAATTATCGCATGGCTTTCGGACAGATGAAAGCACAAATACATGAGCTCAGGAAGAATCCAGAGCTACTGACTGTCTATGATAATATCATACAAGAACAGTTGGACAATAAATTTATTGAGGAAATAGTCGAAGATAAGTTGAAGACAAACGCTCATTATCTCCCGCACCATGGAGTCAGAAAAGATTCTGAAACCACTCCACTACGTGTTGTATATAATTGCAGCGCACGTGCAAATAAAGATGTAGCAAGTCTTAATGACTGTCTGATGACCGGACCCTCACTAACTGAGAAGCTTGGAGACGTGCTTATGAAATTTCGCACAAACCCATATGCCTACACGCCTGATATTTCCAAGGCTTTCTTAAGAGTAGGACTACAAGAAATAGATAGAGATTATACTCGATTCTTGTGGCCTGAAAATCCACATGATCCTCAAAGTCCTGTGAAAACTTATCGTTTCAAATCAGTATTATTTGGTGCAACATCCTCTCCATTCTTACTAGAAGCTACTCTAAATACACATTTGAAGAAATCTGAAAGTCCCTTCAAAGAAGTCTTAAAGAAAAGTTTCTATGTGGACAATCTTCAAGGTACTGTGAATAAAGAGGAGGATTTGAAATCCTTATACAGAGAAGCTACCAAGGAGATGAAAGAAGCAAATATGCCTCTAAGGATGTGGAATACTAATTCAAAGCAATTAAGGGAACTTATCAAAGAAGATTTCCCTGAAACTGAAATTCCTGATTGCAACAATATGCTGGGACTTAATTGGAACACACAAGAAGATACTTTGAGTCTCAAAAGGATAAACAATAAATCATGCAGTACACTCACTAAACGTAGTTTACTGTCAGAGGTATCACAATGTTTTGATCCTCTAGGACTCGTCTCACCAATTACCATAAAGGGTAAAATGCTTATGCAAGATGCATAGAAACTCAAAATTGGATGGGATGAGAACTTGCCTCTAGAAATGAGTCAAGCATGGGATGAAATATCCAGGGAGTTTAAACAACTTCATCAAATTAAATTTCCCAGACAAATAGGTCAAGAGGGAAACAAGTACACATTACATGTGTTCTGTGATGCGTCAACCAGAGGTTATGGCGCTGTAGCTTACATGAGTAATGCTGAAGGAAGTACACTAATTACTTCAAAGGCCAGGGTAGCACCCTTGAAGGTCAGAACCGTACCACAATTGTGACTTACTAGAAGATCCGAACTGTGACATACTAGAAGATCCGAACTGTGACATACTAGAAGATCCGAACTGTGACATACTAGAAGATCCGAACTGTGACATACTAGAAGATCCGAACTGTGACATACTAGAAGATCCAAACTGTGACATACTAGAAGACCCGAACTGTGACATACTAGAAGATCCGAACTGTGACATACTAGAAGATCCGAACTGTAACATACTAGAAGATCCGAACTGTGACATACTAGAAGATCCGAACTGTGACATACTAGAAGATCCGAACTGTGACATACTAGAAGATCCGAACTGTGACATACTAGAAGATCCGAACTGTGACATACTAGAAGATCCAAACTGTGACATACTAAAAGACCCGAACTGTGACATACTAGAAGATCCGAACTGTGACATACTAGAAGATCCGAACTGTAACATACTAGAAGATCCGAACTGTAACATACTAGAAGATCCGAACTGTGACATACTAGAAGATCCGAACTGTGGCATACTAGAAGATCCGAACTGTGACATACTAGAAGATCCGAACTGTGACATACTAGAAGATCCGAACTGTGACATACTAGAAGATCCAAACTGTGACATACTAGAAGACCCGAACTGTGACATACTAGAAGATCCGAACTGTGACATACTAGAAGATCCGAACTGTAACATACTAGAAGATCCGAACTGTGACATACTAGAAGATCCGAACTGTGACATACTAGAAGATCCGAACTGTGACATACTAGAAGATCCGAACTGTGACATACTAGAAGATCCGAACTGTGACATACTAGAAGATCCGAACTGTGACATACTAGAAGATCCGAACTGTGACATACTAGAAGATGCGAACTGTAACATACTAGAAGATCCGAACAGTGACATACTAGAAGATCCGAACTGTGACATACTAGAAGATCCGAACTGTGACATACTAGAAGATCCGAACTGTGATATACTAGAGGATCCGAACTGTGACATACTAGAAGATCCGAACTGTGACATACTAGAAGATCCGAACTGTGACATACTAGAAGATCCGAACTGTGACATACTAGAAGATCCGAACTGTGACATACTAGAAGATCCGAACTGCGACATACTAGAAGATCCGAACTGTAACATACTAGAAGATCCGAACTGTGACATACTAGAAGATCCGAACTGTGACACACTAGAAGATCCGAAGTGTAACATACTAGAAGATCCGAACTGTAACACAATAAAAGATCCGAACTGTGACATACTAGAAGATCCGAACTGTGACATACTAGAAGATCCGAACTGTGACATACTAGAAGATCCGAACTGTGACATACTAGAAGATCCGAACTGTGACATACTAGAAGATCCGAACTGTGACATACTAGAAAATCCGAACTGTGACATACTAGAAGATCCGTACTGTGACATACTAGAAGATCCGAACTGTAAAATACTAGAAGATCCGAACTGTGACATACTAGAAGATCCGAACTGTAACATACTAGAAGATCCGAACTGTGACATACTAGAAGATCCGAACTGTGACATACTAGAAGATCCGAACTGTAACATACTAGAAGATTCGAACTGTAACATACTAGAAGATCCGAACTGTGACATACTGGAAGATCCGAACTGTGACATACTAGAAGATCCGAACTGTAACATACTAGAAGATTCGAACTGTAACATACTAGAAGATCCGAACTGTGACATACTAGAAGATCCGAACTGTAACATACTAGAAGATTCGAACTGTAACATACTAGAAGATCCGAACTGTGACATACTTGAAGATCCGAACTGTAACATACTAGAAGATTCGAACTGTAACATACTAGAAGATCCGAACTGTGACATACTAGAAGATCCGAACTGTGACATACTAGAAGATTCGAACTGTAACATACTAGAAGATCCGAACTGTGACATACTAGAAGATCCGAACTGTGACATACTAGAAGATCCGAACTGTAACATACTAGAAGATTCGAACTGTAACATACTAGAAGATCCGAACTGTGACATACTAGAAGATCCGAACTGTGTCATACTAGAAGATCCGAACTGTAACATACTAGAAGATCCGAACTGTGACATACTGGAAGATCCGAACTGTGACATACTAGAAGATCCGAACTGTGACATACTAGAAGATCCAAACTGTGACATACTAGAAGATCCAAACTGTGACATACTAGAAGATCCGAACTGTGACATACTGGAAGATCCGAACTCTAACATACTAGAAGATCCGAACTGTGACATACTAGAAGATCCGAACTCTAACATACTAGAAGATCCGAACTGTAACATACTAGAAGATCCTAACTGTGACATACTAGAAGATCCGAACTGTGACATACTAGAAGATCCGAACTGTGACATACCTACCTGGAGGTTACCTGGAGGTTATTCCGGTGATCAACGCCCCCGCGGCCCGGTCCACGACCAGGCCTCCGAACTCTAACATATTAGAAGATCCGAACTGTAACATACTAGAAGATCCTAACTGTGACATACTAGAAGATCCTAACTGTGACATACTAGAAGATCCGAACTGTGACATACTAGAAGATCCGAACTCTAACATACTAGAAGATCCGAACTGTAACATACTAGAAGATCCGAACTGTGACATACTAGAAGATCCGAACTGTAACATACTAGAAGATCCGAACTGTGACATACTAGAAGATCCGAACTGTGACATACTAGAAGATCCGAACTGTGACATACTAGAAGATCCGAACTGTGACATACTAGAAGATCCGAACTGTGACATACTAGAAGATCCGAACTGTGACATACTAGAAGATCCGAACTGTGACATACTAGAAGATCCGAACTGTGACATACTAGAAGATCCGAACTGTGACATACTAGAAGATCTGAACTGTGACATACTAGAAGATCCGAACTGTGACATACTAGAAGATCCGAACTGTGACATACTAGAAGATCCGAACTGTGACATACTAGAAGATCCGAACTATGACATACTAGAAAATCCGAACTGTAGCATACTAGAAGATCCGAACTGTAACATACTAGAAGATCCGAACTGTGACATACTAGAAGATCCGAACCGTGACATACTAGAAGATCCGAACTGTGACATACTAGAAGATCCGAACTGTGACATACTAGAAGATCCGAACTGTAACATACTAGAAGATCCGAACTGTGACATACTAGAAGATCCGAACTGTGACATACTAGAAGATCCGAACTGTGACATACTAGAAGATCCGAACTGTGACATACTAGAAGATCCGAACTGTAACATACTAGAAGATCCGAACTCTAACATACTAGAAGATCCGAACTGTGACATACTAGAAGATACAAACTGTAACATACTAGGAGATCCGAACTGTAACATACTAGAAGATCCGAACTGTAACATACTAGAAGATCCGAACTGTGACATACTAGAAGATCCGAACTGTGACATACTAGAAGATCCGAACTGTGATATACTAGAAGATCCGAACTTTAACATACCGGAAGATCCGAACTGTGACATACTAGAAGATCCGAACTGTAACATACTAGAAGATACGAACTGTGACATACTAGAAGATCCGAACTGTGACATACTAGAAGATCCGAACTGTGACATACTAGAAGATCCGAACTGTGACATACTAGAAGATCCGAACTGTGACATACTAGAAGATCCGAACTGTGACATACTAGAAGATCCAAACTGTGACATACTAGAAGACCCGAACTGTGACATACTAGAAGATCCGAGCTGTGACATACTAGAAGATCCGAACTGTAACATACTAGAAGATCCGAACTGTAACACACTAGAAGATCCGAACTGTGACATACTAGAAGATCCGAACTGTGACATACTAGAAGATCCGAACTGTGACATACTAGAAGATCCGAACTGTGACATACTAGAAGATCCGAACTGTGACATACTAGAAGATCCGAACTGTGACATACTAGAAGATCCGAACTGTGACATACTAGAAGATCCGAACTGTAACATACTAGAAGATCCGAACTGTGACATACTAGAAGATCCGAACTGTGACATACTAGAAGATCCGAACTGTAACATACTAGAAGATCCGAACTGTAACATACTAGAAGATCCGAACTGTGACATACTAGAAGATCCGAACTGTGACATACTAGAAGATCCGAACTGTAACATACTAGAAGATCCGAACTGTGACATACTGGAAGATCCGAACTGTGACATACTAGAAGATCCGAACTGTGACATACTAGAAGATCCAAACTGTGACATACTAGAAGATCCAAACTGTGACATACTAGAAGATCCGAACTGTGACATACTGGAAGATCCGAACTCTAACATACTAGAAGATCCGAACTGTGACATACTAGAAGATCCGAACTCTAACATACTAGAAGATCCGAACTGTAACATACTAGAAGATCCTAACTGTGACATACTAGAAGATCCGAACTGTGACATACTAGAAGATCCGAACTGTGACATACCTACCTGGAGGTTACCTGGAGGTCATTCCGGTGATCAACGCCCCCGCGGCCCGGTCCACGACCAGGCCTCCGAACTCTAACATACTAGAAGATCCGAACTGTAACATACTAGAAGATCCTAACTGTGACATACTAGAAGATCCTAACTGTGACATACTAGAAGATCCGAACTGTGACATACTAGAAGATCCGAACTCTAACATACTAGAAGATCCGAACTGTAACATACTAGAAGATCCGAACTGTGACATACTAGAAGATCCGAACTGTAACATACTAGAAGATCCGAACTGTGACATACTAGAAGATCCGAACTGTGACATACTAGAAGATCCGAACTGTGACATACTAGAAGATCCGAACTGTGACATACTAGAAGATCCGAACTGTGACATACTAGAAGATCCGAACTGTGACATACTAGAAGATCCGAACTGTGACATACTAGAAGATCCGAACTGTGACATACTAGAAGATCCGAACTGTGACATACTAGAAGATCTGAACTGTGACATACTAGAAGATCCGAACTGTGACATACTAGAAGATCCGAACTGTGACATACTAGAAGATCCGAACTGTGACATACTAGAAGATCCGAACTATGACATACTAGAAGATCCGAACTGTAACATACTAGAAGATCCGAACTGTAACATACTAGAAGATCCGAACTGTGACATACTAGAAGATCCGAACCGTGACATACTAGAAGATCCGAACTGTGACATACTAGAAGATCCGAACTGTGACATACTAGAAGATCCGAACTGTAACATACTAGAAGATCCGAACTGTGACATAATAGAAGATCCGAACTGTGACATACTAGAAGATCCGAACTGTGACATACTAGAAGATCCGAACTGTGGCATACTAGAAGATCCGAACTGTAATATACTAGAAGATCCGAACTCTAACATACTAGAAGATCCGAACTGTGACATACTAGAAGATCCAAACTGTAACATTCTAGGAGATCCGAACTGTAACATACTAGAAGATCCGAACTGTAACATACTAGAAGATCCGAACTGTGACATACTAGAAGATCCGAACTGTGACATACTAGAAGATCCGAACTGTGATATACTAGAAAATCCGAACTCTAACATACCGGAAGATCCGAACTGTGACATACTAGAAGATCCGAACTGTAACATACTAGAAGATACGAACTGTGACATACTAGAAGATCCGAACTGTGACATACTAGAAGATCCGAACTGTGACATACTAGAAGATCCGAACTGTGACATACTAGAAGATCCGAACTGTGACATACTAGAAGATCCGAACTGTGACATACTAGAAGATCCAAACTGTGACATACTAGAAGACCCGAACTGTGACATACTAGAAGATCCGAACAGTGACATACTAGAAGATCCGAACTGTAACATACTAGAAGATCCGAACTGTAACATACTAGAAGATCCGAACTGTGACATACTAGAAGATCCGAACTGTGACATACTAGAAGATCCGAACTGTGACATACTAGAAGATCCGAACTGTGACATACTAGAAGATCCGAACTGTGACATACTAGAAGATCCGAACTGTGACATACTAGAAGATCCGAACTGTGACATACTAGAAGATCCAAACTGTGACATACTAGAAGACCCGAACTGTGACATACTAGAAGATCCGAACTGTGACATACTAGAAGATCCGAACTGTAACATACTAGAAGATCCGAACTGTGACATACTAGAAGATCCGAACTGTGACATACTAGAAGATCCGAACTGTGACATACTAGAAGATCCGAACTGTGACATACTAGAAGATCCGAACTGTGACATACTAGAAGATCCGAACTGTAACATACTAGAAGATTCGAACTGTAACATACTAGAAGATCCGAACTGTGACATACTAGAAGATCCGAACTGTAACATACTAGAAGATTCGAACTGTAACGTACTAGAAGATCCGAACTGTGACATACTAGAAGATCCGAACTGTAACATACTAGAAGATTCGAACTGTAACATACTAGAAGATCCGAACTGTGACATACTAGAAGATCCGAACTGTGACATACTAGAAGATCCGAACTGTAACATACTAGAAGATCCGAACTGTGACATACTAGAAGATCCGAACTGTGACATACTAGAAGATCCGAACTGTAACATACTAGAAGATTCGAACTGTAACATACTAGAAGATCCGAACTGTGACATACTAGAAGATCCGAACTGTGACATACTAGAAGATCCGAACTGTAACATACTAGAAGATCCGAACTGTGACATACTGGAAGATCCGAACTGTGACATACTAGAAGATCCGAACTGTGACATACTAGAAGATCCAAACTGTGACATACTAGAAGATCCAAACTGTGACATACTAGAAGATCCGAACTGTGACATACTGGAAGATCCGAACTCTAACATACTAGAAGATCCGAACTGTGACATACTAGAAGATCCGAACTCTAACATACTAGAAGATCCGAACTGTAACATACTAGAAGATCCTAACTGTGACATACTAGAAGATCCGAACTGTGACATACTAGAAGATCCGAACTGTGACATACCTACCTGGAGGTTACCTGGAGGTCATTCCGGGGATCAACGCCCCCGCGGCCCGGTCCACGACAAGGCCTCCGAACTCTAACATACTAGAAGATCCGAACTGTAACATACTAGAAGATCCTAACTGTGACATACTAGAAGATCCTAACTGTGACATACTAGAAGATCCGAACTGTGACATACTAGAAGATCCGAACTATAACATACTAGAAGATCCGAACTGTAACATACTAGAACATCCGAACTGTGACATACTAGAAGATCCGAACTGTAACATACTAGAAGATCCGAACTGTGACATACTAGAAGATCCGAACTGTGACATACTAGAAGATCCGAACTGTGACATACTAGAAGATCCGAACTGTGACATACTAGAAGATCCGAACTGTGACATACTAGAAGATCCGAACTGTGACATACTAGAAGATCCGAACTGTGACATACTAGAAGATCCGAACTGTGACATACTAGAAGATCCGAACTGTGACATACTAGAAGATCTGAACTGTGACATACTAGAAGATCCGAACTGTGACATACTAGAAGATCCGAACTGTGACATACTAGAAGATCCGAACTGTGACATACTAGAAGATCCGAACTATGACATACTAGAAGATCCGAACTGTAACATACTAGAAGATCCGAACTGTAACATACTAGAAGATCCGAACTGTGACATACTAGAAGATCCGAACCGTGACATACTAGAAGATCCGAACTGTGACATACTAGAAGATCCGAACTGTGACATACTAGAAGATCCGAACTGTAACATACTAGAAGATCCGAACTGTGACATACTAGAAGATCCGAACTGTGACATACTAGAAGATCCGAACTGTGACATACTAGAAGATCCGAACTGTGACATACTAGAAGATCCGAACTGTAACATACTAGAAGATCCGAACTCTAACATACTAGAAGATCCGAACTGTGACATACTAGAAGATACAAACTGTAACATACTAGGAGATCCGAACTGTAACATACTAGAAGATCCGAACTGTAACATACTAGAAGATCCGAACTGTGACATACTAGAAGATCCGAACTGTGACATACTAGAAGATCCGAACTGTGATATACTAGAAGATCCGAACTTTAACATACCGGAAGATCCGAACTGTGACATACTAGAAGATCCGAACTGTAACATACTAGAAGATACGAACTGTGACATACTAGAAGATCCGAACTGCGACATACTAGAAGATCCGAACTGTGACATACTAGAAGATCCGAACTGTGACATACTAGAAGATCCGAACTGTGACATACTAGAAGATCCGAACTGTGACATACTAGAAGATCCAAACTGTGACATACTAGAAGACCCGAACTGTGACATACTAGAAGATCCGAACTGTGACATACTAGAAGATCCGAACTGTAACATACTAGAAGATCCGAACTGTAACATACTAGAAGATCCGAACTGTGACATACTAGAAGATCCGAACTGTGACATACTAGAAGATCCGAACTGTGACATACTAGAAGATCCGAACTGTGACATACTAGAAGATCCGAACTGTGACATACTAGAAGATCCGAACTGTGACTAGAAGATCCGAACTGTGACATACTAGAAGATCCGAACTGTCCGAACTGTGACATACTGGAAGATCCGAACTGTGACATACTAGAAGATCCGAACTGTGACATACTAGAAGATCCGAACTGTGACATACTAGAAGATCCGAACTGTGACATACTAGAAGATCCGAACTGTGACATACTAGAAGATCCGAACTGTAACATACTAGAAGATCCGAACTGTGACATACTAGAAGATCCGAACTGTGACATACTAGAAGATCCGAACTGTGACATACTAGAAGATCCGAACTGTGACATACTAGAAGATCCGAACTGTGACATACTAGAAGATCCGAACTGTGACATACTAGAAGATCCGAACTGTGACATACTAGAAGATCCGAACTGTGACATACTAGAAGATCCGAACTGTGACATACTAGAAGATCCGAACTGTGACATACTAGAAGATCCGAACTGTGACATACTAGAAGATCCGAACTGTGACATACTAGAAGATCCGAACTGTGACATACTAGAAGATCCGAACTGTGACATACTAGAAGATCCGAACTGTGACATACTAGAAGATCCGAACTGTGACATACTAGAAGATCCGAACTGTGACATACTAGAAGATCCGAACTGTGACATACTAGAAGATCCGAACTGTGACATACTAGAAGATCCGAACTGTGACATACTAGAAGATCCGAACTGTGACATACTAGAAGATCCGAACTGTGACATACTAGAAGATCCGAACTGTGACATACTAGAAGATCCGAACTGTGACATACTAGAAGATCCGAACTGTGACATACTAGAAGATCCGAACTGTGACATACTAGAAGATCCGAACTGTGACATACTAGAAGATCCGAACTGTGACATACTAGAAGATCCGAACTGTGACATACTAGAAGATCCGAACTGTGACATACTAGAAGATCCGAACTGTGACATACTAGAAGATCCGAACTGTGACATACTAGAAGATCCGAACTGTGACATACTAGAAGATCCGAACTGTGACATACTAGAAGATCCGAACTGTGACATACTAGAAGATCCGAACTGTGACATACTAGAAGATCCGAACTGTGACATACTAGAAGATCCGAACTGTGACATACTAGAAGATCCGAACTGTGACATACTAGAAGATCCGAACTGTGACATACTAGAAGATCCGTACTGTGACATACTAGAAGATCTGAACTGTAACATACTGGAAGATCCGAACTGTGACATACTAGAAGATCCGAACTGTAACATACTAGAAGATCCGAACTGTAACATACTAGAAGATCCGAACTGTGACATACTAGATGATCCGAACTGTGACATACTAGAAGATCCGAACTGTGACATACTAGAGGATCCGAACTGTGACATACTAGAAGATCCGAACTGTGACATACTAGAAGATCCTGAACTGTGAACATACTAGAAGATCCGAACTGTAACATACTAGAAGATCCGAACTGTGACATACTAGATGATCCGAACTGTGACATACTAGAAGATCCGAACTGTGACATACTAGAAGATCCGAACTGTGACATACTAGGAGATCCGAACTGTGACATACTAGAAGATCCGAACTGTGACATACTAGAAGATCCGAACTGTGACATACTAGAAGATCCGAACTGTGACATACTAGAAGATCCGAACTGTGACATACTAGAAGATCCGAACTGTGACATACTAGAAGATCCGAACTGTGACATACTAGAAGATCCGAACTGTGACATACTAGAAGATCCGAACTGTGACATACTAGAAGATCCGAACTGTGACATACTAGAAGATCCGAACTGTGACATACTAGAAGATCTGACCTGTGACATACTAGAAGATCCGAACTGTGACATAATAGAAGATCCGAACTGTGACATACTAGAAGATCCGAACTGTGACATACTAGAAGATCCGAACTGTGACATACTAGAAGATCCGAACTGTGACATACTAGAAGATCCGAACTGTGACATACTAGAAGATCCGGACATACTAGAAGATCCGAACTGTGACATACTAGAAGATCCGAACTGTGACATACTAGAAGATCCGAACTGTGACATACTAGAAGATCCGAACTGTGACATACTAGAAGATCCGAACTGTGACATACTAGAAGATCCGAACTGTGACATACTAGAAGATCCGAACTGTGACATACTAGAAGATCCGAACTGTGACATACTAGAAGATCCGAACTGTGACATACTAGAAGATCCGAACTGTGACATACTAGAAGATCCGAACTGTGACATACTAGAAGATCCGAACTGTGACATACTAGAAGATCCGAACTGTGACATACTAGAAGATCCGAACTGTAACATACTAGAAGATCCGAACTGTGACATACTAGAAGATCCGAACTGTGACATACTAGAAGATCCGAACTGTGACATACTAGAAGATCCGAACTGTGACATACTAGAAGATCCGAACTGTGACATACTAGAAGATCCGAACTGTGACATACTAGAAGATCCGAACTGTGACATACTAGAAGATCCGAACTGTGACATACTAGAAGATCCGAACTGTAACATACTAGAAGATCCGAACTGTGACATACTAGAAGATCCGAACTGTGACATACTAGAAGATCCGAACTGTGACATACTAGAAGATCCGAACTGTGACATACTAGAAGATCCGAACTGTGACATACTAGAAGATCCGAACTGTGACATACTAGAAGATCCGAACTGTGACATACTAGAAGATCCGAACTGTGACATACTAGAAGATCCGAACTGTGACATACTAGAAGATCCGAACTGTAACATACTAGAAGATCCGAACTGTAACATACTAGAAGATCCGAACTGTGACATACTAGAAGATCCGAACTGTGACATACTAGAAGATCCGAACTGTGACATACTAGAAGATCCGAACTGTGACATACTAGAAGATCCGAACTGTGACATACTAGAAGATCCGAACTGTGACATACTAGAAGATCCGAACTGTGACATACTAGAAGATCCGAACTGTGACATACTAGAAGATCCGAACTGTGACATACTAGAAGATCCGAACTGTGACATACTAGAAGATCCGAACTGTAACATACTAGAAGATCCGAACTGTGACATACTAGAAGATCCGAACTGTGACATACTAGAAGATCCGAACTGTGACATACTAGAAGATCCGAACTGTGACATACTAGAAGATCCGAACTGTGACATACTAGAAGATCCGAACTGTGACATACTAGAAGATCCGAACTGTGACATACTAGAAGATCCGAACTGTGACATACTAGAAGATCCGAACTGTAACATACTAGAAGATCCGAACTGTGACATACTAGAAGATCCGAACTGTGACATACTAGAAGATCCGAACTGTGACATACTAGAAGATCCGAACTGTGACATACTAGAAGATCCGAACTGTGACATACTAGAAGATCCGAACTGTGACATACTAGAAGATCCGAACTGTGACATACTAGAAGATCCGAACTGTGACATACTAGAAGATCCGAACTGTGACATACTAGAAGATCCGAACTGTAACATACTAGAAGATCCGAACTGTGACATACTAGAAGATCCGAACTGTGACATACTAGAAGATCCGAACTGTGACATACTAGAAGATCCGAACTGTGACATACTAGAAGATCCGAACTGTGACATACTAGAAGATCCGAACTGTGACATACTAGAAGATCCGAACTGTGACATACTAGAAGATCCGAACTGTAACATACTAGAAGATCCGAACTGTGACATACTAGAAGATCCGAACTGTGACATACTAGAAGATCCGAACTGTGACATACTAGAAGATCCGAACTGTGACATACTAGAAGATCCGAACTGTGACATACTAGAAGATCCGAACTGTGACATACTAGAAGATCCGAACTGTGACATACTAGAAGATCCGAACTGTGACATACTAGAAGATCCGAACTGTGACATACTAGAAGATCCGAACTGCGACATACTAGAAGATCCGAACTGTAACATACTAGAAGATCCGAACTGTGACATACTAGAAGATCCGAACTGTGACATACTAGAAGATCTGAACTGTGACATACTAGAAGATTCGAACTGTGACAAACTAGAAGATCCGAACTGTGACATACTAGAAGATCCGAACTGTGACATACTAGAAGATCCGAACTATGACATACTAGAAGATCCGAACTGTAACATACTAGAAGATCCGAACTGTAACATACTAGAAGATCCGAACTGTGACATACTAGAAGATCCGAACTGTGACATACTAGAAGATCCGAACTGTGACATACTAGAAGATCCGAACTGTGACATACTAGAAGATCCGAACTGTAACATACTAGAAGATCCGAACTGTGACATACTAGAAGATCCGAACTGTGACATACTAGAAGATCCGAACTGTGACATACTAGAAGATCCGAACTGTGACATACTAGAAGATCCGAACTGTAACATACTAGAAGATCCGAACTCTAACATACTAGAAGATCCGAACTGTGACATACTAGAAGATACAAACTGTAACATACTAGGAGATCCGAACTGTAACATACTAGAAGATCCGAACTGTAACATACTAGAAGATCCGAACTGTGACATACTAGAAGATCCGAACTGTGACATACTAGAAGATCCGAACTGTGATATACTAGAAGATCCGAACTTTAACATACCGAAGATCCGAACTGTGACATACTAGAAGATCCGAACTGTAACATACTAGAAGATACCTGTGACATACTAGAAGATCCGAACTGTGACATACTAGAAGATCCGAACTGTGACATACTAGAAGATCCGAACTGTGACATACTAGAAGATCCGAACTGTGACATACTAGAAGATCCGAACTGTGACATACTAGAAGATCCGAACTGTGACATACTAGAAGATCCGAACTGTGACATACTAGAAGATCCGAACTGTGACATACTAGAAAATCCGAACTGTAACATACTAGAAGATCCGAACTGTAACATACTAGAAGATCCGAACTGTGACATACTAGAAGATCCGAACTGTGACATACTAGAAGATCCGAACTGTGACATACTAGAAGATCCGAACTGTGACATACTAGAAGATCCGAACTGTGACATACTAGAAGATCCGAACTGTGACATACTAGAAGATCCGAACTGTGACATACTAGAAGATCCGAACTGTGACATACTAGAAGATCCGAACTGTGACATACTAGAAGATCCGAACTGTGACATACTAGAAGATCCGAACTGTAACATACTAGAAGATCCGAACTGTGACATACTAGAAGATCCGAACTGTGACATACTAGAAGATCCGAACTGTGACATACTAGAAGATCCGAACTGTGACATACTAGAAGATCCGAACTGTGACATACTAGAAGATCCGAACTGTGACATACTAGAAGATCCGAACTGTGACATACTAGAAGATCCGAACTGTGACATACTAGAAGATCCGAACTGTGACATACTAGAAGATCCGTACTGTGACATACTAGAAGATCCGAACTGTGACATACTAGAAGATCCGAACTGTGACATACTAGAAGATCCGAACTGTGACATACTAGAAGATCCGAACTGTGACATACTAGAAGATCCGAACTGTGACATACTAGAAGATCCGAACAGTGACATACTAGAAGATCCGAACTGTGACATACTAGAAGATCCGAACTGTGACATACTAGAAGATCCGAACTGTAACATACTAGAAGATCCGAACTGTGACATACTAGAAGATCCGAACTGTGACATACTAGAAGATCCGAACTGTGACATACTAGAAGATCCGAACTGTGACATACTAGAAGATCCGAACTGTGACATACTAGAAGATCCGAACTGTGACATACTAGAAGATCCGAACTGTGACATACTAGAAGATCCGAACTGTGACATACTAGAAGATCCGAACTGTGACATACTAGAAGATCCGAACTGTGACATACTAGAAGATCCGAACTGTGACATACTAGAAGATCCGAACTGTGACATACTAGAAGATCCGAACTGTGACATACTAGAAGATCCGAACTGTGACATACTAGAAGATCCGAACTGTGACATACTAGAAGATCCGAACTGTGACATACTAGAAGATCCGAACTGTGACATACTAGAAGATCCGAACTGTGACATACTAGAAGATCCGAACTGTGACATACTAGAAGATGAGAACTGTGAAGATCAACTGTGACATACTAGAAGATCCGAACTAGAAGATCCGAACTGTGACATACTAGAAGATCCGAACTGTGACATACTAGAAGATCCGAACTGTAACATACTAGAAGATCCGAACTGTGACATACTAGAAGATCCGAACTGTGACATACTAGAAGATCCGAACTGTGACATACTAGAAGATCCGAACTGTGACATACTAGAAGATCCGAACTGTGACATACTAGAAGATCCGAACTGTAACATACTAGAAGATCCGAACTGTGACATACTAGAAGATCCGAACTGTGACATACTAGAAGATCCGAACTGTGACATACTAGAAGATCCGAACTGTGACATACTAGAAGATCCGAACTGTAACATACTAGAAGATCCGAACTGTAACATACTAGAAGATCCGAACTGTGACATACTAGAAGATCCGAACTGTAACATACTAGAAGATCCGAACTGTAACATACTAGAAGATCCGAACTGTGACATACTAGAAGATCCGAACTGTGACATACTAGAAGATCCGAACTGTGACATACTAGAAGATCCGAACTGTGATATACTAGAAGATCCGAACTCTAACATACCGGAAGATCCGAACTGTGACATACTAGAAGATCCGAACTGTAACATACTAGAAGATCCGAACTGTGACATACTAGAAGATCCGAACTGTGACATACTAGAAGATCCGAACTGTGACATACTAGAAGATCCGAACTGTGACATACTAGAAGATCCGAACTGTGACATACTAGAAGATCCGAACTGTGACATACTAGAAGATCCAAACTGTGACATACTAGAAGACCCGAACTGTGACATACTAGAAGATCCGAACTGTGACATACTAGAAGATCCGAACTGTAACATACTAGAAGATCCGAACTGTAACATACTAGAAGATCCGAACTGTGACATACTAGAAGATCCGAACTGTGACATACTAGAAGATCCGAACTGTGACATACTAGAAGATCCGAACTGTGACATACTAGAAGATCCGAACTGTGACATACTAGAAGATCCGAACTGTGACATACTAGAAGATCCGAACTGTGACATACTAGAAGATCCCAACTGTGACATACTAGAAGACCCGAACTGTGACATACTAGAAGATCCGAACTGTGACATACTAGAAGATCCGAACTGTAACATACTAGAAGATCCGAACTGTGACATACTAGAAGATCCGAACTGTGACATACTAGAAGATCCGAACTGTGACATACTAGAAGATCCGAACTGTGACATACTAGAAGATCCGAACTGTGACATACTAGAAGATCCGAACTGTGACATACTAGAAGATCCGAACTGTGACATACTAGAAGATCCGAACTGTGACATACTAGAAGATCCGAACTGTGACATACTAGAAGATCCGAACTGTGACATACTAGAAGATCCGAACTGTGACATACTAGAAGATCCGAACTGTGACATACTAGAAGATCCGAACTGTGACATACTAGAAGATCCGAACTGTGACATACTAGAAGATCCGAACTGTGACATACTAGAAGATCCGAACTGTGACATACTAGAAGATCCGAACTGTGACATACTAGAAGATCCGAACTGTGACATACTAGAAGATCCGAACTGTGACATACTAGAAGATCCGAACTGTGACATACTAGAAGATCCGAACTGTGACATACTAGAAGATCCGAACTGTGACATACTAGAAGATCCGAACTGTGACATACTAGAAGATCCGAACTGTGACATACTAGAAGATCCGAACTGTAACATACTAGAAGATCCGAACTGTGACATACTAGAAGATCCGAACTGTGACATACTAGAAGATCCGAACTGTGACATACTAGAAGATCCGAACTGTGACATACTAGAAGATCCGAACTGTGACATACTAGAAGATCCGAACTGTGACATACTAGAAGATCCGAACTGTGACATACTAGAAGATCCGAACTGTGACATACTAGAAGATCCGAACTGTGACATACTAGAAGATCCGAACTGTGACATACTAGAAGATCCGAACTGTGACATACTAGAAGATCCGAACTGTGACATACTAGAAGATCCGAACTGTGACATACTAGAAGATCCGAACTGTGACATACTAGAAGATCCGAACTGTGACATACTAGAAGATCCGAACTGTGACATACTAGAAGATCCGAACTGTGACATACTAGAAGATCCGAACTGTGACATACTAGAAGATCCGAACTGTGACATACTAGAAGATCCGAACTGTGACATACTAGAAGATCCGAACTGTGACATACTAGAAGATCCGAACTGTGACATACTAGAAGATCCGAACTGTGACATACTAGAAGATCCGAACTGTGACATACTAGAAGATCCGAACTGTGACATACTAGAAGATCCGAACTGTGACATACTAGAAGATCCGAACTGTGACATACTAGAAGATCCGAACTGTGACATACTAGAAGATCCGAACTGTGACATACTAGAAGATCCGAACTGTGACATACTAGAAGATCCGAACTGTGACATACTAGAAGATCCGAACTGTGACATACTAGAAGATCCGAACTGTGACATACTAGAAGATCCGAACTGTGACATACTAGAAGATCCGAACTGTGACATACTAGAAGATCCGAACTGTGACATACTAGAAGATCCGAACTGTAACATACTAGAAGATCCGAACAGTGACATACTAGAAGATCCGAACTGTGACATACTAGAAGATCCGAACTGTGACATACTAGATTCGAACTGTGACATACTAGAAGATCGAACTGTGACATACTAGAAGATCCGAACTGTGACATACTAGAAGATCCGAACTGTGACATACTAGAAGATCCGAACTGTGACATACTAGAAGATCCGAACTGTGACATACTAGAAGATCCGAACTGTGACATACTAGAAGATCCGAACTGTGACATACTAGAAGATCCGAACTGTGACATACTAGAAGATCCGAACTGTGACATACTAGAAGATCCGAACTGTGACATACTAGAAGATCCGAACTGTGACATACTAGAAGATCCGAACTGTGACATACTAGAAGATCCGAACTGTGACATACTAGAAGATCCGAACTGTAACATACTAGAAGATCCGAACTGTAACATACTAGAAGATCCGAACTGTGACATACTAGAAGATCCGAACTGTGACATACTAGAAGATCCGAACTGTGACATACTAGAAGATCCGAACTGTGACATACTAGAAGATCCGAACTGTGACATACTAGAAGATCCGAACTGTGACATACTAGAAGATCCGAACTGTGACATACTAGAAGATCCGAACTGTAACATACTAGAAGATCCGAACTGTGACATACTAGAAGATCCGAACTGTGACATACTAGAAGATCCGAACTGTGACATACTAGAAGATCCGAACTGTGACATACTAGAAGATCCGAACTGTGACATACTAGAAGATCCGAACTGTGACATACTAGAAGATCCGAACTGTGACATACTAGAAGATCCTAACTGTGACATACTAGAAGAACCTAACTGAGACATACTAGAACTGTGAAGATCCGAACTGTGACTAGAAGATCCGAACTGTAACATACTAGAAGATCCGAACTGTGACATACTAGAAGATCCGAACTGTGACATACTAGAACTGTGACATACTAGAAGATCCGAACTGTGACATACTAGAAGATCCGAACTGTGACATACTAGAAGATCCGAACTGTGACATACTAGAAGATCCGAACTGTGACATACTAGAAGATCCGAACTGTGACATACTAGAAGATCCGAACTGTGACATACTAGAAGATCCGAACTGTGACATACTAGAAGAACCGAACTGTGACATACTAGAAGATCCGAACTGTGACATACTAGAAGATCCGAACTGTGACATACTAGAAGATCCGAACTGTAACATACTAGAAGATCCGAACTGTGACATACTAGAAGATCCGAACTGTGACATACTAGAAGATCCGAACTGTGACATACTAGAAGATCCGAACTGTGACATACTAGAAGATCCGAACTGTGACATACTAGAAGATCCGAACTGTGACATACTAGAAGATCCGAACTGTGACATACTAGAAGATCCGAACTGTGACATACTAGAAGATCCGAACTGTGACATACTAGAAGATCCGAACTGTGACATACTAGAAGATCCGAACTGTGACATACTAGAAGATCCGAACTGTGACATACTAGAAGATCCGAACTGTGACATACTAGAAGATCCGAACTGTGACATACTAGAAGATCCGAACTGTGACATACTAGAAGATCCGAACTGTGACATACTAGAAGATCCGAACTGTGACATACTAGAAGATCCGAACTGTGACATACTAGAAGATCCGAACTGTGACATACTAGAAGATCCGAACTGTGACATACTAGAAGATCCGAACTGTAACATACTAGAAGATCCGAACTGTGACATACTAGAAGATCCGAACTGTGACATACTAGAAGATCCGAACTGTGACATACTAGAAGATCCGAACTGTGACATACTAGAAGATCCGAACTGTGACATACTAGAAGATCCGAACTGTGACATACTAGAAGATCCAAACTGTGACATACTAGAAGACCCGAACTGTGACATACTAGAAGATCCGAACTGTGACATACTAGAAGATCCGAACTGTAACATACTAGAAGATCCGAACTGTAACATACTAGAAGATCCGAACTGTGACATACTAGAAGATCCGAACTGTGACATACTAGAAGATCCGAACTGTGACATACTAGAAGATCCGAACTGTGACATACTAGAAGATCCGAACTGTGACATACTAGAAGATCCGAACTGTGACATACTAGAAGATCCGAACTGTGACATACTAGAAGATCCGAACTGTGACATACTAGAAGATAACTGTGACATACTAGAAGATCCGAACTGTGACATACTAGAAGATCCGAACAGTGACATACTAGAAGATCCGAACTGTGACATACTAGAAGATCCGAACTGTGACATACTAGAAGATCCGAACTGTAACATACTAGAAGATCCGAACTGTGACATACTAGAAGATCCGAACTGTGACATACTAGAAGATCCGAACTGTAACATACTAGAAGATCCGAACTGTGACATACTAGAAGATCCGAACTGTGACATACTAGAAGATCCGAACTGTGACATACTAGAAGATCCGAACTGTGACATACTAGAAGATCCGAACTGTGACATACTAGAAGATCCGAACTGTGACATACTAGAAGATCCGAACTGTGACATACTAGAAGATCCGAACTGTGACATACTAGAAGATCCGAACTGTGACATACTAGAAGATCCGAACTGTGACATACTAGAAGATCCGAACTGTGACATACTAGAAGATCCGAACTGTGACATACTAGAAGATCCGAACTGTGACATACTAGAAGATCCGAACTGTGACATACTAGAAGATCCGAACTGTGACATACTAGAAGATCCGAACTGTGACATACTAGAAGATCCGAACTGTGACATACTAGAAGATCCGAACTGTGACATACTAGAAGATCCGAACTGTGACATACTAGAAGATCCGAACTGTGACATACTAGAAGATCCGAACTGTGACATACTAGAAGATCCGAACTGTGACATACTAGAAGATCCGAACTGTGACATACTAGAAGATCCGAACTGTGACATACTAGAAGATCCGAACTGTGACATACTAGAAGATCCGAACTGTGACATACTAGAAGATCCGAACTGTGACATACAAGAAGATCCGAACTGTGACATACTAGAAGATCCGTACTGTGACATACTAGAAGATCCGAACTGTAACATACTGGAAGATCCGAACTGTGACATACTAGAAGATCCGAACTGTAACATACTAGAAGATCCGAACTGTAACATACTAGAAGATCCGAACTGTGACATACTAGAAGATCCGAACTGTGACATACTAGAAGATCCGAACTGTGACATACTAGAAGATCCGAACTGTGACATACTAGAAGATCCGAACTGTGACATACTAGAAGATCCGAACTGTGACATACTAGAAGATCCGAACTGTGACATACTAGAAGATCCGAACTGTGACATACTAGAAGATCCGAACTGTGACATACTGGAAGATCCGAACTGTGACATACTAGAAGATCCGAACTGTGACATACTAGAAGATCCGAACTGTGACATACTAGAAGATCCGAACTAGAAGATCCGTGACATACTAGAAGATCCGAACTGTGACATACTAGAAGATCCGAACTCTAACATACTAGAAGATCCGAACTGTAACATACTAGAAGATCCTAACTGTGACATACTAGAAGATCCGAACTGTGACATACTAGAAGATCCGAACTGTGACATACTAGGAAGATCCGAACTCCGAACTAACATACTAGAAGATCCGAACTGTAACATACTAGAAGATCCGAACAGTGACATACTAGAAGATCCGAACTGTGACATACTAGAAGATCCGAACTGTGACATACTAGAAGATCCGAACTGTAACATACTAGAAGATCCGAACTGTGACATACTAGAAGATCCGAACTGTGACATACTAGAAGATCCGAACTGTGACATACTAGAAGATCCGAACTGTGACATACTAGAAGATCCGAACTGTGACATACTAGAAGATCCGAACTGTGACATACTAGAAGATCCGAACTGTGACATACTAGAAGATCCGAACTGTGACATACTAGAAGATCCGAACTGTGACATACTAGAAGATCCGAACTGTAACATACTAGAAGATCCGAACTGTGACATACTAGAAGATCCGAACTGTAACATACTAGAAGATCCGAACTGTAACATACTAGAAGATCCGAACTGTGACATACTAGAAGATCCGAACTGTGACATACTAGAAGATCCGAACTGTGACATACTAGAAGATCCGAACTGTGACATACTAGAAGATCCGAACTGTGACATACTAGAAGATCCGAACTGTGACATACTAGAAGATCCGATCTGCAACATACTAGAAGATCCGAACTGTGACATACTAGAAGATCCGAACTGTGACATACTAGAAGATCCGAACTGTGACATACTAGAAGATCCGAACTGTGACATACTAGAAGATCCGAACTGTGACATACTAGAAGATCCGAACTGTGACATACTAGAAGATCCGAACTGTGACATACTAGAAGATCCGAACTGTGACATACTAGAAGATCCGAACTGTGACATACTAGAAGATCCGAACTGTAACATACTAGAAGATCCGAACTGTGACATACTAGAAGATCCGAACTGTGACATACTAGAAGATCCGAACTGTGACATACTAGAAGATCCGAACTGTGACATACTAGAAGATCCGAACTGTGACATACTAGAAGATCCGAACTGTGACATACTAGAAGATCCGAACTGTGACATACTAGAAGATCCGAACTGTGACATACTAGAAGATCCGAACTGTGACATACTAGAAGATCCGAACTGAGACATACTAGAAGATCCGAACTGTGACATACTAGAAGATCCGAACTGTGACATACTAGAAGATCCGAACTGTGACATACTAGAAGATCCGAACTGTGACATACTAGAAGATCCGAACTGTGACATACTAGAAGATCCGAACTGTGACATACTAGAAGATCCGAACTGTGACATACTAGAAGATCCGAACTGTGACATACTAGAAGATCCGAACTGTGACATACTAGAAGATCCGAACTGTGACATACTAGAAGATCCGAACTGTGACATACTAGAAGATCCGAACTGTGACATACTAGAAGATCCGAACTGTGACATACTAGAAGATCCGAACTGTGACATACTAGAAGATCCGAACTGTGACATACTAGAAGATCCGAACTGTGACATACTAGAAGATCCGAACTGTGACATACTAGAAGATCCGAACTGTGACATACTAGAAGATCCGAACTGTGACATACTAGAAGATCCGAACTGTGACATACTAGAAGATCCGAACTGTGACATACTAGAAGATCCGAACTGTGACATACTAGAAGATCCGAACTGTGACATACTAGAAGATCCGAACTGTGACATACTAGAAGATCCGAACTGTGACATACTAGAAGATCCGAACTGTGACATACTAGAAGATCCGAACTGTGACATACTAGAAGATCCGAACTGTGACATACTAGAAGATCCGAACTGTGACATACTAGAAGATCCGAACTGTGACATACTAGAAGATCCGAACTGTGACATACTAGAAGATCCGAACTGTGACATACTAGAAGATCCGAACTGTGACATACTAGAAGATCCGAACTGTGACATACTAGAAGATCCGAACTGTGACATACTAGAAGATCCGAACTGTGACATACTAGAAGATCCGAACTGTGACATACTAGAAGATCCGAACTGTAACATACTAGAAGATCCGAACTGTGACATACTAGAAGATCCGAACTGTGACATACTAGAAGATCCGAACTGTAACATACTAGAAGATCCGAACTGTGACATACTAGAAGATCCGAACTGTGACATACTAGAAGATCCGAACTGTGACATACTAGAAGATCCGAACTGTGACATACTAGAAGATCCGAACTGTGACATACTAGAAGATCCGAACTGTGACATACTAGAAGATCCGAACTGTGACATACTAGAAGATCCGAACTGTGACATACTAGAAGATCCGAACTGTGACATACTAGAAGATCCGAACTGTGACATACTAGAAGATCCGAACTGTGACATACTAGAAGATCCGAACTGTGACATACTAGAAGATCCGAACTGTGACATACTAGAAGATCCGAACTGTGACATACTAGAAGATCCGAACTGCAACATACTAGAAGATCCGAACTGTGACATACTAGAAGATCCGAACTGTGACATACTAGAAGATCCGAACTGTAACATACTAGAAGATCCGAACTGTGACATACTAGAAGATTCGAACTGTGACATACTAGAAGATCCGATCTCTGACATACTAGAAGATCCGAACTGTGACATACTAGAAGATCCGAACTGTGACATACTAGAAGATCCGAACTGTAACATACTAGAAGATCCGAACTGTAACATACTAGAAGATCCGAACTGTGACATACTAGAAGATCTGAACCGTGACATACTAGAAGATCCGAACTGTGACATACTAGAAGATCCGAACTGTGACATACTAGAAGATCCGAACTGTAACATACTAGAAGATCCGAACTGTAACATACTAGAAGATCCGAACTGTAACATACTAGAAGATCCGAACTGTGACATACTAGAAGATCTGAACCGTGACATACTAGAAGATCCGAACTGTGACATACTAGAAGATCCGAACTGTGACATACTAGAAGATCCGAACTGTAACATACTAGAAGATCCGAACTGTGACATACTAGAAGATCCGAACTGTGACATACTAGAAGATCCGAACTGTGACATACTAGAAGATCCGAACTGTGACATACTAGAAGATCCGAACTGTAACATACTAGAAGATCCGAACTCTAACATACTAGAAGATCCGAACTGTGACATACTAGAAGATCCGAACTGTGACATACTAGAAGATCCGAACTGTGACATACTAGAAGATCCGAACTGTGACATACTAGAAGATCCGAACTGTGACATACTAGAAGATCCGAACTGCAACATACTAGAAGATCCGAACTGTGACATACTAGAAGATCCGAACTGTGACATACTAGAAGATCCGAACTGTAACATACTAGAAGATCCGAACTGTGACATACTAGAAGATCCGAACTGTGACATACTAGAAGATCCGAACTGTAACATACTAGAAGATCCGAACTGTGACATACTAGAAGATCCGAACTGTGACATACTAGAAGATCCGAACTGTGACATACTAGAAGATCCGAACTGTGACATACTAGAAGATCCGAACTGTGACATACTAGAAGATCCGAACTGTGACATACTAGAAGATCCGAACTGTGACATACTAGAAGATCCGAACTGTGACATACTAGAAGATCCGAACTGTGACATACTAGAAGATCCGAACTGTGACATACTAGAAGATCCGAACTGTGACATACTAGAAGATCCGAACTGTGACATACTAGAAGATCCGAACTGTGACATACTAGAAGATCCGAACTGTGACATACTAGAAGATCCGAACTGCAACATACTAGAAGATCCGAACTGTGACATACTAGAAGATCCGAACTGTGACATACTAGAAGATCCGAACTGTAACATACTAGAAGATCCGAACTGTGACATACTAGAAGATTCGAACTGTGACATACTAGAAGATCCGATCTCTGACATACTAGAAGATCCGAACTGTGACATACTAGAAGATCCGAACTGTGACATACTAGAAGATCCGAACTGTAACATACTAGAAGATCCGAACTGTAACATACTAGAAGATCCGAACTGTGACATACTAGAAGATCTGAACCGTGACATACTAGAAGATCCGAACTGTGACATACTAGAAGATCCGAACTGTGACATACTAGAAGATCCGAACTGTAACATACTAGAAGATCCGAACTGTGACATACTAGAAGATCCGAACTGTGACATACTAGAAGATCCGAACTGTGACATACTAGAAGATCCGAACTGTGACATACTAGAAGATCCGAACTGTAACATACTAGAAGATCCGAACTCTAACATACTAGAAGATCCGAACTGTGACATACTAGAAGATCCAAACTGTAACATACTAGGATATCCGAACTGTAACATACTAGAAGATCCGAACTGTAACATACTAGAAGATCCGAACTGTGACATACCAGAAGATCCGAACTGTGACATACTAGAAGATCCGAACTGTGACATACTAGAAGATCCGAACTGTGACATACTAGAAGATCCGAACTGTGACATACTAGAAGATCCAAACTGTGACATACTAGAAGACCCGAACTGTGACATACTAGAAGATCCGAACTGTGACATACTAGAAGATCCGAACTGTAACATACTAGAAGATCCGAACAGTAACATACTAGAAGATCCGAACTGTGACATACTAGAAGATCCGAACTGTGACATACTAGAAGATCCGAACTGTGACATACTAGAAGATCCGAACTGTGACATACTAGAAGATCCGAACTGTGACATACTAGAAGATCCGAACTGTGACATAAAAGAAGATCCGAACTGTGACATACTAGAAGATCCAAACTGTGACATACTAGAAGACCCGAACTGTGACATACTAGAAGATCCGAACTGTGACATACTAGAAGATCCTAACTGTAACATACTAGAAGATCCGAACTGTGACATACTAGAAGATCCGAACTGTGACATACTAGAAGATCCGAACTGTGACATACTAGAAGATCCGAACTGTGACATACTAGAAGATCCGAACTGTGACATACTAGAAGATCCGAACTGTGACATACTAGAAGATCCGAACTGTGACATACTAGAAGATCAGAACTGTAACATACTAGAAGATCCGAACAGTGACATACTAGAAGATCCGAACTGTGACATACTAGAAGATCCGAATTGTGACATACTAGAAGATCCGAACTGTGACATACTAGAGGATCCGAACTGTGACATACTAGAAGATCCGAACTGTGACATACTAGAAGATCCGAACTGTGACATACTAGACGATCCGAACTGTGACATACTAGAAGATCCGAACTGCGACATACTAGAAGATCCGAACTGTAACATACTAGAAGATCCGAACTGTGACATACTAGAAGATCCGAACTGTGACATACTAGAAGATCCGAAGTGTAACATACTAGAAGATCCGAACTGTAACATAATAGAAGATCCGAACTGTGACATACTAGAAGATCCGAACTGTGACATACTAGAAGATCCGAACTGTGACATACTAGAAGATCCGAACTGTGACATACTAGAAGATCCGAACTGTGACATACTAGAAGATCCGAACTGTGACATACTAGAAAATCCGAACTGTGACATACTAGAAGATCCGTACTGTGACATACTAGAAGATCCGAACTGTAACATACTAGAAGATCCGAACTGTGACATACTAGAAAATCCGAACTGTAACATACTAGAAGATCCGAACTGTGACATACTAGAAGATCCGAACTGTGACATACTAGAAGATCCGAACTGTAACATACTAGAAGATTCGAACTGTAACATACTAGAAGATCCGAACTGTGACATACTAGAAGATCCGAACTGTGACATACTAGAAGATTCGAACTGTAACATACTAGAAGATCCGAACTGTGACATACTAGAAGATCCGAACTGTGACATACTAGAAGATCCGAACTGTGACATACTAGAAGATTCGAACTGTAACATACTAGAAGATCCGAACTGTGACATACTAGAAGATCCGAACTGTGACATACTAGAAGATTCGAACTGTAACATACTAGAAGATCCGAACTGTGACATACTAGAAGATCCAAACTGTGACATACTAGAAGATCCGAACTGTAACATACTAGAAGATTCGATCTGTAACATACTAGAAGATCCGAACTGTGACATACTAGAAGATCCGAACTGTGACATACTAGAAGATCCGAACTGTAACATACTAGAAGATCCGAAATGTGACATACTGAAAGATCCGAACTGTGACATACTAGAAGATCCGAACTGTGACATACTAGAAGATCCAAACTGTGACATACTAGAAGATCCAAACTGTGACATACTAGAAGATCCGAACTGTGACATACTGGAAGATCCGAACTCTAACATACTAGAAGATCCGAACTGTGACATACTAGAAGATCCGAACTCTAACATACTAGAAGATCCGAACTGTAATATACTAGAAGATCCTAACTGTGACATACTAGAAGATCCGAACTGTGACATACTAGAAGATCCTAACTGTGACATACTAGAAGATCCGAACTGTGACATACTAGAAGATCCGAACTGTGACATACTAGAAGATCCGAACTGTGACATACTAGAAGATCCGAACTGTGACATACTAGAAAATCCGAACTGTGACATACTAGAAGATCCAAACTGTGACATACTAGAAGACCCGAACTGTGACATACTAGAAGATCCGAACTGTGACATACTAGAAGATCCGAACTGTAACATACTAGAAGATCCGAACAGTAACATACTAGAAGATCCGAACTGTGACATACTAGAAGATCCGAACTGTGACATACTAGAAGATCCGAACTGTGACATACTAGAAGATCCGAACTGTGACATACTAGAAGATCCGAACTGTGACATACTAGAAGATCCGAACTGTGACATACTAGAAGATCCGAACTGTGACATACTAGAAGATCCAAACTGTGACATACTAGAAGACCCGAACTGTGACATACTAGAAGATCCGAACTGTGACATACTAGAAGATCCTAACTGTAACATACTAGAAGATCCGAACTGTGACATACTAGAAGATCCGAACTGTGACATACTAGAAGATCCGAACTGTGACATACTAGAAGATCCGAACTGTGACATACTAGAAGATCCGAACTGTGACATACTAGAAGATCCGAACTGTGACATACTAGAAGATCCGAACTGTGACATACTAGAAGATCAGAACTGTAACATACTAGAAGATCCGAACAGTGACATACTAGAAGATCCGAACTGTGACATACTAGAAGATCCGAACTGTGACATACTAGAAGATCCGAACTGTGACATACTAGAGGATCCGAACTGTGACATACTAGAAGATCCGAACTGTGACATACTAGAAGATCCGAACTGTGACATACTAGAAGATCCGAACTGTGACATACTAGACGATCCGAACTGTGACATACTAGAAGATCCGAACTGCGACATACTAGAAGATCCGAACTGTAACATACTAGAAGATCCGAACTGTGACATACTAGAAGATCCGAACTGTGACATACTAGAAGATCCGAAGTGTAACATACTAGAAGATCCGAACTGTAACATAATAGAAGATTCGAACTGTGACATACTAGAAGATCCGAACTGTGACATACTAGAAGATCCGAACTGTGACATACTAGAAGATCCGAACTGTGACATACTAGAAAATCCGAACTGTGACATACTAGAAGATCCGAACTGTAACATACTAGAAGATCCGAACTGTGACATACTAGAAGATCCGAACTGTAACATACTAGAAGATCCGAACTGTGACATACTAGAAGATCCGAACTGTGACATACTAGAAGATCCGAACTGTAACATACTAGAAGATTCGAACTGTAACATACTAGAAGATCCGAACTGTGACATACTAGAAGATCCGAACTGTGACATACTAGAAGATTCGAACTGTAACATACTAGAAGATCCGAACTGTGGCATACTAGAAGATCCGAACTGTGACATACTAGAAGATCCGAACTGTGACATACTAGAAGATTCGAACTGTAACATACTAGAAGATCCGAACTGTGACATACTAGAAGATCCGAACTGTGACATACTAGAAGATCCGAACTGTGACATACTAGAAGATTCGAACTGTAACATACTAGAAGATCCGAACTGTGACATACTAGAAGATCCGAACTGTGACATACTAGAAGATCCGAACTGTAACATACTAGAAGATTCGATCTGTAACATACTAGAAGATCCGAACTGTGACATACTAGAAGATCCGAACTGTGACATACTAGAAGATCCGAACTGTAACATACTAGAAGATCCGAACTGTGACATACTGAAAGATCCGAACTGTGACATACTAGAAGATCCGAACTGTGACATACTAGAAGATCCAAACTGTGACATACTAGAAGATCCAAACTGTGACATACTAGAAGATCCGAACTGTGACATACTGGAAGATCCGAACTCTAACTTACTAGAAGATCCGAACTGTGACATACTAGAAGATCCGAACTCTAACATACTAGAAGATCCGAACTGTAATATACTAGAAGATCCTAACTGTGACATACTAGAAGATCCGATCTGTGACATACTAGAAGATCCGAACTGTGACATACCTACCTGGAGGTTACCTGGAGGTTATTCCGGGGATCAACGCCCCCGCGGCCCGGTCCACGACCAGGCCTCCGAACTCTAACATACTAGAAGATCCGAACTGTAACATACTAGAAGATCCTAACTGTGACATACTAGAAGATCCGAACTGTGACATACTAGAAGATCCGAACTGTGACATACTAGAAGATCCGAACTCTAACATACTAGAAGATCCGAACTGTGACATACTAGAAGATCCGAACTGTGACATACTAGAAGATCCGCACTGTGACATACTCGAAGATCCGAACTGTGACATACTAGAAGATCCGAACTGTAACATACTAGAAGATCCGAACTGTAACATACTAGAAGATCCGAACTGTGACATACTAGAAGATCCGAACTGTGACATACTAGAAGATCCGAACTGTGACATACTAGAAGATCCGTACTGTGACATACTAGAAGATCCGAACTGTAACATACTAGAAGATCCGAACTGTGACATACTAGAAGATCCGAACTGTAACATACTAGAAGATCCGAACTGTAACATACTAGAAGATCCGAACTGTGACATACTAGAAGATCCGAACTGTAATATACTAGAAGATCCTAACTGTGACATACTAGAAGATCCGAACTGTGACATACTAGAAGATCCGAACTGTGACATACCTACCTGGAGGTTACCTGGAGGTTATTCCGGGGATCAACGCCCCCGCGGCCCGGTCCACGACCAGGCCTCCGAACTCTAACATACTAGAAGATCCGAACTGTAACATACTAGAAGATCCTAACTGTGACATACTAGAAGATCCGAACTGTGACATACTAGAAGATCCGAACTGTGACATACTAGAAGATCCGAACTGTAACATACTAGAAGATCCGAACTGTGACATACTAGAAGATCCGAACTGTAACATACTAGAAGATCCGAACTGTAACATACTAGAAGATCCGAACTGTAACATACTAGAAGATCCGAACTGTAACATACTAGAAGATCCGAACTGTAACATACTATAAGATCCGAACTGTAACATACTAGAAGATCCGAACTGTGACATACTAGAAGATCCGAACTGTGACATACTAGAAGATCCGAACTGTGACATACTAGAAGATCCGTACTGTGACATACTAGAAGATCCGAACTGTAACATACTAGAAGATCCGAACTGTGACATACTAGAAGATCCGAACTGTAACATACTAGAAGATCCGAACTGTAACATACTAGAAGATCCGAACTGTAACATACTAGAAGATCCGAACTGTAACATACTAGAAGATCCGAACTGTAACATACTAGAAGATCCGAACTGTAACATACTAGAAGATCCGAACTGTAACATACTAGAAGGTCCGAACTGTAACATACTAGAAGATCCGAACTGTAACATACTAGAAGATCCGAACTGTAACATACTAGAAGATCCGAACTGTAACATACTAGAAGATCCGAACTGTAACATACTAGAAGATCCGAACTGTAACATACTAGAAGTACATCCAGATCCTTCCATTAGTCGATAATGAGCGTTACAAGGTCAATATTAAGAACATAAGAACATAAGTAAGAAGGAACACTGCAGCAGGCCTACTGGCCCATGCGAGACAGGTCCAAGTCTCCTGCCGGCCCAAGCCAATGCCCCAACCTAGTCAGTTCAGGTCACATTCTGTTAAGGAAGGAACACGGCCATTGACCCAGCAGCACAAGCCAATCAGGTCCAACTCACACCCACCCACACCCTCTCATGTATTTATGTAAACAATTTTTAAAACTACACAACGTTTTAGCCTCTATAACTGTGCTTGAGAGTTTTTCCACTCATCCACAACTCTTACCAAACCAGTGCTTTCCTACATCCTTTCTGAATCTGAATTTTTCCAACTTAAAACCATTGCTACGAGTCCTGTCTAGGTTAGACATTTTCAGCACTCTATTTACATCCCTTTTATTTATTCTTGTCTTCCATTTATACACCTCAATCATATCCCCCTTTCTATATACGCCTTTCTAGAGAGTGCAGATTCAGGGCCCTCAGTCTATCCTCATAGGAAAGATTTCTGATACATTGGATCATCTTTGTCATCCTCCTCTATACGTTTTCCAGAGCATTTATATCCATTCTGTAATGCGGTGACCAAAACTGTGCAGCATAGTCTAAATGAGGCCTCACCAAGGATATATAGAGTTGAAGAACAACCTGAGGACTCCTATTATTTATGCTTTTTGATACGAAGCCAAGGATTCTATTAGCTTTATTGCCAACACTTATGCACTATTGTTTTGGTTTCAGATTACTGCTAACCAGAACTCCTAAATCTTTTTCGCAATCCGTAATATTAAGATCTATATTATTTAGTTTATATGTGGCATGGTTATTTTCCTGTCCAACAATTAGAACTTTGCATTTGTCTATATTAAACTGCATCTGCAACCTCTCCGACCACTGCAACAGTCTATTCAAATCTTCCTGGAGTGTTTTAATGTCCTGGTCAGAATGAATTCGACGGCCTATTTCGGTGTCATCGGCAAACTTGCTTATGTCGCTCTTTATGCCCTCATCTACGTCGTTTATGTAGATTGTGAACAACAGGCACTTGTACTCTCTATACTTGAACCCAGCTACACACTACCAGCCTCTTTTAAGACAGGCGAAATTACAGACCTGGAGAAACGAACAGAAAACCTTCAATACTGTTATCAATTAGGAATCGTACGTAGTTTAAACTTGGAATATGCTACAGAGACGGATTCTAAATCTGCACACTGAAATTACCTCTTATGAGAGAAGACTAAGCAGACGGTGCAAAATACCCCCAGTGAAAAGCCGGGGTGCAATGAGTATACTAGGGGCCAGTCCACAGGTGTGCAGAATCTCAAGAATTTTCAAAACCCTCCCTTCATATGTTAGGAGGATTACCGAGAGACTTCTATAACTGGCTGTCTCAGCAGGGAAGTTGACGAGTTCCTCCAGGCATGTGCTGATCAACCAGACGTTGATGCTTACCTTGGTCTGAGTGCTCCTAGCACCAACACTCACCACCTACCCTTCTCACCACTCACCACTATCACCACTCACAACTATCGCCACCCACCACTATCACCATCCACCAATATCACCACCCACCACTATCACCACCCAATACTATCATCACCCACTACTATCACCACTCAGCACTATCACCACCCACCAGTATCACCATCCACCACTACCACCACCCACCACTATCACCACTCACCACTATCACCACCCACCACTATCACCATTAAATACTATCACCGCCCACTACTATCACCACCCACCACTATCACCACCCACCACTATCACCATCCACGCTTACCACCACCCACCACTATCACCACCCACCACTATCACCATCCACCACTACCACCACCCACCACTATCACCACTCACCACTATCGCCACCCACCACTATCACCAACCAATACTATCACCGCACACTACTATCGCCACCCACCACTATCACCACCCAATACTATCACTACCCACCACTATCAACAACCACCACTATCAACAACCACCACTATCAACAACCACCACTATCACTACTCACTACTATCACCACCGAATACTATCACCACCCACCACTATCACCACCCACCACTATCACCACCGACTACTATCACCACCCACCACTATCACCACCCACCACTATCAACACTCACCATTACCACCACCCACCACTATCACCACTCACTACTATCACCACCCGCCACTATCACCATCACTATTATCAACACCAACCACTACCACCATCCACCATTATCACCACTCACCACTATCACTACCCACTACTAACACCACCCACTACTATCACCACCCACCACTATCACTACCAACTACTATCACCACCCACCATTATTACTACCCACTACTATCACACCCACCACCACACCCACCCACCACTATCACCACACAGTGCTATCACCACCAACCACTATCAACACCCACCACTATCACCAACCACCACTATCAACACACACCACTATCACCACCCTCCACTATCACTACCCACTACTGTCACCACCGACTACTATCACCACCCACCACTATCACCACCCACCACTATCACCACCGACTACTATCACCACCCACCACTATCACCACCCACAACTATCAACACCCACCATTAACACCACCCACCACTATCACCACTCAATACTATCACCACCAACCACTATCACCACCACTATTATAAACACAAACCACTACCACCACCCACCACTATCACCACTCAACACTATCACTACCCACTACTATCACCACTCACTACTATCACCACCCACCACTATCACTACCAACTACTATCACCGCCCACCACGATTACTACCCACTACTATCAACACCCACCACTATACCCACTCACCACTATCACTACCCACGACTATCACCACCCACTACTATCATTACCCACCACTGTCACTACCAACTACTATCAACACCCACCACTATCACTACCCACTACTATCACCACCCACCACTATCACCACTAACTACTATCATCACCCACCACTATCCCCACTCATCACTTTCAACACCCACCGCTACCACTATCACCACTCACCACTATCACCACTCACCACTATGACTACCCATTACTATCACCACCCACTACTATCACCAGCAACCACTATCACTACCAACTACTATCACCACCCTCAACTATCACTACACACTACCATCACCACCGACTATTATCACCACCCACCACAATCACCAACCACCACTATCACCATCCACCACTATCACCACACACCACTATCACCACCCAATACTATCACCACCCACTACTATCACCACCCACCACAATCACCACCCACCACTATCACCATCCACCACTACCACCACCCACCACTATCACTACCCACCACTATCAACAACCACAACTATCACCACTCACCACTATCACCACCCACCACTATCACCACCCAATAATATCACCACCCACTACTGTCACCACCCACCACTATCACCACCCACCACTATCACCATCCACCACAACCACCACCCACCACTATCACCACTCACCACTATCGCCACCCACCACTATCACCACCCACCACTATCACTACCCACCACTATCAACAACCACCACTATCACTACTCACTACTATCACCACTCACTACTATCACCACCCACTACTATCACCACCACTATTATCAACACCAACCACTACCACCACCCACCACCATCACCACTCACCACTATCACTACCCAGTACTATCACCACCCACCACTATCACCATCCACCAATATCACCACCCACCACTATCACCACCCAATACTATCATCACCCACTACTATCACCACTCAGCACTATCACCACCCACCAGTATCACCATCCACCACTACCACCACCCACCACTATCACCACTCACCACTATCACCACCCACCACTATCACCATTAAATACTATCACCGCCCACTACTATCACCACCCACCACTATCACCACCCACCACTGTCACCATCCACGCTTACCACCACCCACCACTATCACCACCCACCACTATCACCATCCACCACTACCACCACCCACCACTATCACCACTCACCACTATCGCCACCCACCACTATCACCAACCAATACTATCACCGCACACTACTATCGCCACCCACCACTATCACCACCCAATACTATCACTACCCACCACTATCAACAACCACCACTTTCAACAACCACCACTATCAACAACCACCACTATCACTACTCACTACTATCACCACCGAATACTATCACCACCCACCACTATCACCACCCACCACTATCAACACTCACCATTACCACCACCCACCACTATCACCACTCACTACTATCACCACCCGCCACTATCACCATCACTATTATCAACACCAACCACTACCACCATCCACCATTATCACCACTCACCACTATCACTACCCACTACTAACACCACCCACTACTATCACCACCCACCACTATCACTACCAACTACTATCACCACCCACCATTATTACTACCCACTACTATCACACCCACCACCACACCCACCCACCACTATCACCACACAGTGCTATCACCACCAACCACTATCAACACCCACCACTATCACCAACCACCACTATCAACACACACCACTATCACCACCCTCCACTATCACTACCCACTACTGTCACCACCGACTACTATCACCACCCACCACTATCACCACCCACCACTATCACCACCGACTACTATCACCACCCACCTCTATCACCACCCACAACTATCAACACCCACCATTAACACCACCCACCACTATCACCACTCAATACTATCACCACCAACCACTATCACCACCACTATTATAAACACAAACCACTACCACCACCCACCACTATCACCACTCACCACTATCACTACCCACTACTATCACCACTCACTACTATCACCACCCACCACTATCACTACCAACTACTATCACCGCCCACCACGATTACTACCCACTACTATCAACACCCACCACTATACCCACTCACCACTATCACTACCCACGACTATCACCACCCACTACTATCATTACCCACCACTGTCACTACCAACTACTATCAACACCCACCACTATCACTACCCACTACTATCACCACCCACCACTATCACCACTAACTACTATCATCACCCACCACTATCCCCACTCATCACTTTCAACACCCACCGCTACCACTATCACCACTCACCACTATCACCACTCACCACTATGACTACCCATTACTATCATCACCCACTACTATCACCACCAACCACTATCACTACCAACTACTATCACCACCCTCAACTATCACTACACACTACCATCACCACCGACTATTATCACCACCCACCACAATCACCAACCACCACTATCACCATCCACCACTATCACCACACACCACTATCACCACCCAATACTATCACCACCCACTACTATCACCACCCACCACAATCACCACCCACCACTATCACCATCCACCACTACCACCACCCACCACTATCACTACCCACCACTATCAACAACCACAACTATCACCACTCACCACTATCACCACCCACCACTATCACCACCCAATAATATCACCACCCACTACTGTCACCACCCACCACTATCACCACCCACCACTATCACCATCCACCACAACCACCACCCACCACTATCACCACTCACCACTATCGCCACCCACCACTATCACCACCCACCACTATCACTACCCACCACTATCAACAACCACCACTATCACTACTCACTACTATCACCACTCACTACTATCACCACCCACTACTATCACCACCACTATTATCAACACCAACCACTACCACCACCCACCACCATCACTACTCACCACTATCACTACCCACCACTATCACCACCCACCACTATCACCATCCACCATTACCACCACCCACCACTATCACCACTCACCACTATCGCCACCCACCACTATCACCACCAACCACTATCACTACCCACCACTATCAACAACCACAACTATCACCACTCACCACTATCACCACCCACCACTATCACCACCCAATAATATCACCACCCACTACTATCACCACCCACCACTATCACCACCCACCACTATCACCATCCACCACAACCACCACCCACCACTATCACCACTCACCACTATCGCCACCCACCACTATCACCACCCACCACTATCACTACCCACCACTATTAACAACTACCACTATCACTACTCACTACTATCACCACCCACCACTATCACCACCCACCACTATCACCAACGACTACTATCACCACCAACCACTATCAACACTAGACACCACCACCACCCACCACTATCACCACTCACTACTATCACCACCCACCACTATCACCACCACTATTATCAACACCAACCACTACCACCACCCAAGACTATCACCACCCCCCACTATCCTACCCCCACCCACCACTATTACCACTCAGTGCTATCACCACCCACCACTATCAACACCCACCACTAACACCACCCACCACTATCACCACCCCCCACTATCACTACCAACTACTATAACCACCCACCACGATTACTACCCACTACTATCAACACCCACCACTACCCCCACCCACCACCATTACCACTCAGTGCTATCACCACCCACCACTATCACTACCAACTACTATCACCACCAGCCACTGGCACTACCCACTACTATCACCAATCACCACTATCACCAATAACTACTATCACCACCCACAACTATCGCCACCCATAACTATCAACACCCACCGCTACCACTATCACCACTCACCACTATCACTACCCATTACCATCATCACCCATTAACTATCACCACCAACCGCTATCACTACCAAGTACTCTCGCCACCCTCCACTATCACCAACCACCACTATCAACACACACCACTATCACCACCCACAACTATCACTACCCACTACAATCACCACCGACTACTATCACCACCCACCACTATCACCATCCTCCACTATCACTACCCACTACTGTCACCACCGAATACTTTCACCACCCACCACTATCACCACTCACCACTTCCACTACCCATTACTCTCATTACCCATTACTATCATCACCCACTATTATCACCAGCAACCACTATCACTACCAACTACTATCACCACCCTCCACTATCACCAACCACCACTATCAACACCCACCACTATCACCACCCGCCACTCTCACTACCCTCTACAATCACCACCGACTATCACCACCCACCACTATTACCACCCTTCACTATCACTACCCACTACTGTCACCACCGACTACTATAACCAACCACCACTATCACCACCCACAATCATCAACACCCAACATTACCAACACCCACCACTATCACCACTCACTAATATCACCACCCACCACTATCACCACCCGCCACTATCACTACCCACTACAATCACCACCGACCACTACCACCACCCACCACTATCACCACTCACCACTATCACTACCCACTACTATCACCACCCACTACAATCACAACCCATCACTATCACTACCCACTACTATCACCACCCACTACAATCACAACCCACCACTATCACTACCAACTACTATCTCCACCCACTACAATCACAACCCATCACTATCACTACCAACTACTATCTCCACCCACTACAATCACAACCCATCACTATCACTACCAACTACTATCACCACCCACCACTATTACTACTCATTACTATCAACACCTGGAGTTTACCTGGAGAGAGTTCCGGGGGTCAACGCCCCCGCGGCCCGGTCTGTGACCAGGCCTCCTACCACTATCCCCACCCACCACTATCACCACTCAGTACTATCACCACCCACCACTATCACCACCCACTACTATCACCACCCACCACTATCACTACCAACTACTATCAACACCCACCACTATCACTACCCACTATTATCACCACCCACCACTATCACCACTAACTACTATCACCACCACCACTGTCACCAATCATTACTATCAACACCCACCGCTACCATTATCACTACTCACCACTATCACTTCCCATTACTATCGTCACCCACTACTATCACCACCAACCACTATCACTACCAACTACTATCACCACCCTCCACTACTACTACCCACTACTATCACCAACGACTATTATCACCACCCATCACAATCACCAACCACCACTATCACCATCCACCACTATCACCACCCACCACTATCTCCACCCAATACTATCACCACCCACTACTATTCGCACCCACCACTGTCACCACCCACCACTATCACCATCCACCACTATCACCACCCACCACAATCACCACTCACCACTATCACCACTCGCCACTACCACTACCCATTACTATCATCACCCACTACTTTCAACACCAACAGCTATCACTACCAACTACTATCGTCACCCTCCACTATCACCAACCACCACTATTAACACACACCACTATCACCACCCACCACTATCACTACCCACTACAATCCCCACCAACTACTATCACCACCCACAACTATCAACATCCTCCACTATCACTACCCACTACTGTTACCACCGACTATTATCACCACCCAACACTACCACCACTCACCACTATCACTACTCATTACCATCATCACCCACTACTATCACCAGCAACCACTATCACTACCAACTACTATCACCACCCTTCACTATCACCAACTACCACTATCAACACACACCACTATCACCACCCAACACTATCACCACCCACCACTATCACCACAGACTACTATCACCACCCACCACTATCACCACCCACCACTATCAACACCCACCATTTCCAATACCCACCACTACCACCACTCACTACTATCACCACCCACCACTATCACCACCACTATTATCAACACGAACCACTACCACCACCCACCACTATCACCACTCACCACTATCACTAACCACTACTATCACCACCCACTACTATCAACACCCACCACTATCACTACCAACTACTGTCCCCACCCACCACTATTACTACCCACTACTATCAACACCCAGCACTATCCCCACCCAGCACTATCGCCACTCAGTACTATCACCACCCAACACTATCAACACCAACCGCTACCACTATCACCACTCACCACTATCGCCACCCACCACTATCACCACCCACCACTATCACTACCCACCACTATTAACAACTACCACTATCACTACTCACTACTATCACCACCCACCACTATCACCACCCACCACTATCACCAACGACTACTATCACCACCAACCACTATCAACACTAGACACCACCACCACCCACCACTATCACCACTCACTACTATCACCACCCACCACTATCACCACCACTATTATCAACACCAACCACTACCACCACCCAAGACTATCACCACCCCCCACTATCCTACCCCCACCCACCACTATTACCACTCAGTGCTATCACCACCCACCACTAACAGCACCCACCACTAACACCACCCACCACTAACACCACCCGCCACTATCACTACCAACTACTATCACCACCCACCACGATTACTACCCACTACTATCAACACCCACCACTACCCCCACCCACCACCATTACCACTCAGTGCTATCACCACCCACCACTATCACTACCAACTACTATCACCACCAGCCACTGGCACTACCCACTACTATCACCAATCACCACTATCACCAATAACTACTATCACCACCCACAACTATCGCCACCCATAACTATCAACACCCACCGCTACCACTATCACCACTCACCACTATCACTACCCATTACCATCATCACCCATTAACTATCACCACCAACCGCTATCACTACCAAGTACTCTCGCCACCCTCCACTATCACCAACCACCACTATCAACACACACCACTATCACCACCCACAACTATCACTACCCACTACAATCACCACCGACTACTATCACCACCCACCACTATCACCATCCTCCACTATCACTACCCACTACTGTCACCACCGAATACTTTCACCACCCACCACTATCACCACTCACCACTTCCACTACCCATTACTCTCATTACCCATTACTATCATCACCCACTACTATCACCAGCAACCACTATCACTACCAACTACTATCACCACCCTCCACTATCACCAACCACCACTATCAACACCCACCACTATCACCACCCGCCACTCTCACTACCCTCTACAATCACCACCGACTATCACCACCCACCACTATTACCACCCTTCACTATCACTACCCACTACTGTCACCACCGACTACTATAACCACCCACCACTATCACCACCCACAATCATCAACACCCAACATTACCAACACCCACCACTATCACCACTCACTAATATCACCACCCACCACTATCACCACCCGCCACTATCACTACCCACTACAATCACCACCGACCACTACCACCACCCACCACTATCACCACTCACCACTATCACTACCCACTACTATCACCACCCACTACAATCACAACCCACCACTATCACTACCAACTACTATCACCACCCACTACAATCACAACCCATCACTATCACTACCAAGTACTATCACCACCCACCACTATTACTACTCATTACTATCAACACCTGGAGTTTACCTGGAGAGAGTTCCGGGGGTCAACGCCCCCGCGGCCCGGTCTGTGACCAGGCCTCCTACCACTATCCCCACCCACCACTATCACCACTCAGTACTATCACCACCCACCACTATCACCACCCACTACTATCACCACCCACCACTATCACTACCAACTACTATCAACACCCACCACTATCACTACCCACTATTATCACCACCCACCCCTATCACCACTAACTACTATCACCACCACCACTGTCACCAATCATTACTATCAACACCCACCGCTACCACTATCACTACTCACCACTATCACTTCCCATTACTATCGTCACCCACTACTATCACCACCAACCACTATCACTACCAACTACTATCACCACCCTCCACTACTACTACCCACTACTATCACCAACGACTATTATCACCACCCATCACAATCACCAACCACCACTATCACCATCCACCACTATCACCACCCACCACTATCACCACCCAATACTATCACCACCCACTACTATTCGCACCCACCACTGTCACCAACCACCACTATCACCATCCACCACTATCACCACCCACCACAATCACCACTCACCACTATCACCACTCGCCACTACCACTACCCATTACTATCATCACCCACTACTATCAACACCAACAGCTATCACTACCAACTACTATCGTCACCCTCCACTATCACCAACCACCACTATCACTACCCACTACAATCCCCACCAACTACTATCACCACCCACAACTATCAACATCCTCCACTATCACTACCCACTACTGTTACCACCGACTATTATCACCACCCAACACTACCACCACTCACCACTATCACTACTCATTACCATCATCACCCACTACTATCACCAGCAACCACTATCACTACCAACTACTATCACCACCCTTCACTATCACCAACTACCACTATCAACACACACCACTATCACCACCCAACACTATCACCACCCACCACTATCACCACAGACTACTATCACCACCCACCACTATCACCACCCACCACTATCAACACCCACCATTTCCAATACCCACCACTATCACCACTCCCTACTATCACCACCCACCACTATCACCACCACTATTATCAACACGAACCACTACCACCACCCACCACTATCACCACTCACCACTATCACTAACCACTACTATCACCACCCACTACTATCAACACCCACCACTATCACTACCAACTACTGTCCCCACCCACCACTATTACTACCCACTACTATCAACACCCAGCACTATCCCCACCCAGCACTATCGCCACTCAGTACTATCACCACCCAACACTATCAACACCAACCGCTACCACTATCACCACTCACCACTCTCACTTCCCATTACTATCATCCCCCACTACTATCGCCTCCAACCATTATCACTACCAACTACTATCACCACATTCCACTATCACTACCCACTACTATCACCACCGACTATTATCACCACCCATCACATTCACCAACCACCACTATCACCATCCACCACTATCACCACCCACTATTATCACCACCCACTACTATTCATACCCACCACTATCACCACCCACCACTATCACCATCCACCACTACCATAACCCACCACTATCACCACTCGAAAAGTATCGCCACCAACCCCCATCACCACCCATCACTATCACTACCCACCACTATCAACAACCACCACTATCAACAACCACCACTTTCACTACTCACTACTATCACCACCGAATATTATCACCACCCACCACTATCACCACCACTACTATCACCATCCACCACTATCACCACCCACCACTATCAACACTAGACACTACCACCACCCACCACTATCACCACTCACTACTATCACCACCCACCACTATCAACACCACTATTACCAACACCAACCACTACCACCACCCACCACTATCACCGCTCACCACTATCACTACCCGCTACTATCACCACCAACTACTATCACCTCCCACCACTATCACTACCAACTAGTATCACCACCCACCATTATTACTACCCACTGCTATCAACACCCACCACTACCCCCACTCAACACTATCACCACTCAGTGCTATCACCACGCACCACTATCAACACCCACCACTACCACCACCCACCACTATCGCCACTCACCACTATCACTATCCACGACTATCACCATCCACTACTATCACCGCCCACCTTTATCACTACCAACTACTATCACCACCCACCACTATCACTACCCACTACAGTCACCACCCACCACTATCACCACTAACTGCTATCACCACCCACCACTATCACCGCTCACCACTATCACTACCCATTACTATCATCACCCACTACTATCACCACCAACCACTATCACTACCAACTACTATCGCCACCCTCCACTATCACCAACCACCACTATCAGCACACGCCACTATCACCACCCACCACTCTCACTACCCACTACATTCACCACTGACTACTATCACCACCCACCACTTTCACCATCCTCCACTCTCACTAACCACTACTGTCACCACCGACTCCTATCACCCCAACCACTATCACCACTCTCCACTCTCACTATCCATTACTATCATCACCCAATACTATCACTATCACCCACTATCACTACCAACTACTATCACCACCTTCCACTATCACCAACCACCACTATCAACACACACCACTATCACCAGCCACCACTATCACCACCCTCCACTATCGCTACCCACTACTGTCACCACCGACTACTATCACCACCCACCACTTTCACCACCCACCAATATCACCACCGACTACTATCACCACCCACCCCTATCACCACCCACCACTATCAACACCCAGCATTACCACCACCCACCACTATCACCACCCACCACTATCAACACCACTATTATCAACACCAACCACTTCCACCACCCACCATTATCACCACTCACTACTATCACTACCCACTACTATCACCGCCTACTACTATCACCACCCATCACTATCACTACCAACTACTATCACCATCCATCACTATTACTACCCACTACTATCAACACCCACCACTACCCCCACCCACCACTATCACCACTCAGTACTATCACCAACCTCCAATATCAACACCCACCACTGCCACCACCCACCCCTATCACCACTCACCACTATCACTACCCACGACTATCTCCACCAACTACTATCACCACCCACCACTATCACTACCAACTACTATCACCACCCACTACTATCACCACCCATCACTATCACTACCAACTACTATCACCATCCACCACTATTACTACCCACTACTATCAACACCCACCACTACCCCCACCCACCACTATCACCACTCACTATTATCACCACCCACCACTGTCAACACCCACCACTACCACCACCCTCCACTACCACCACTCACCACTATCACTACTCATTACTATCATCACCCACTACTATCACCAGCAACCACTGTCACTACCAACTACTATCACCACCCTTCACTATCACCAATTACCACTATCAACACACACCACTATCACCACCCAACACTATCACCACCCACCACTATCACCACAGACTGCTATCACCACCCACCACTATCACCAACCACCACTATCAACACCCACCATTACCAACACCCACCATTATCACCACTCACTACTATCAACACCCACCACTATCACCACCACTATTATCAACACGAACCACTACCACCACCCACCACTATCACCACTCACCACTATCACTAAGCACTACTATCACCACCCACTACTATCGCCACCCACCACTATCACTACCAACTACTGTCACCACCCACCACTATTACTACCCACTACTATCAACAACCAGCACTATCCCCACCCAGCACTATCACAACTCAGTATTATCACCACCCAACAATATCAACACCAACCGCTACCACTATCACCACTCACCACTCTCACTTCCCATTACTATCATCCCCACTACTATCACCACCAACCACTATCACTACCAACTACTATCACCACACTCCACTATCACTACCCACTACTATCACCACCGACTATTATCACCACCCATCACAATCACCAACCACCACTATCACCCTCCACCACTATCACCAACCACCATTATCACCACCCAATACTATCACCACCCACTACTATTCATACCCACCACTATCACCACCCACCACTATCACCATCCACCACTACCACCACCCACCACTATCACCACTCACCACTATCGCCACCAACCCCTATCACCACCCATCACTATCACTACCCACCACTATCAACAACCACCACTATCAACAACCACCACTATCAACAACCACCACTATCACCACCGAATACTATCGACACCCACCACTATCACCACCACTACTATCACCATCCACTACTATCACCACCCACCACTATCAACACTAAACACTACCACCGCCCACCACAATCACCACTCACTACTATCACCACCCACCACTATCAACACCACTATTACCAACACCAACCACTACCACCACCCACCACTATCACCACTCACCACTATCACTACCCGCTACTCTCACCACCAACTACTGTCACCACCCACCACTCTCACTACCAACTACTATCACCACCCACCACTATTACTACCCACTACTATCAACACCCACCACTACCCCCACCCAACACTATCACCACTCAGTGCTATCAACACCCACCACTATCAACACCCACCACTACCACCACCCACCACTATCACTACCAACTACTTTCACCACTCACCACTATCACTACCCATAACTATCATCACCCACTCCTATCACCACCAACCACTATCACTACCAACTACTATCGCCACCCTCCACTATCACCAACCACCACTATCAGCACACGCCACAATCACCGCCCACCACTCTCACTACCCACTACATTCACCACCGACTCCTATCACCACCCACCACTATCACCATCCTCCACTCTCACTAACCACTACTGCCACCACCGACTCCTATCACCCCCCACCACTATCACCACTCACCACTATCACTACCCATTACTATCATCACCCACTACTATCACTACCAACCACTATCACTACCAACTACTATCACCACCTTCCACTATCACCAACCACCACTATCAACACACACCACTGTCACCACCCACTACTATCACCACCCTCCACTATCACTACCCACTACTGTCACCACCGACTACTATCACCACCCACCACTATCACCACCCACCATTATCACCACCGACTACTATCACCACCCACCACTATGAACACCAACCATTACCACCACCCACCACTATCACCACCCACCACTATCAACTCCACTATTATCAACACCAACCACTACCACCACCCACCATTATCACCGCTCACCACTATCACTACCCACTACTATCACCACCCACTACTATCACCACTAACCACTGTCACTACCAACTACTATCACCTCCCTCCACTATCACTACCCACTACTATCACCACCGACTATTATCACCACCCACCACAATCACCAACCACCACTATCAACACCCATCAATAACACCACCCACCACTATCACTACCCACCACTATCACCACTCACCACTCTCACCATCCAACACTATCACCACCCACTCATCTAACCACCTACTCTTCTCGCCACCCACCACTATCACCACCCATCACTATCACCACCCACCACTATCACCACCCACCACTATAACCACCCACCACTTTCACCACCGACTACTATCACCACCCACAACAATCACCACCCACTACTATCACCACCCACCACTATCAACACCCACCACTACCACCACCCACTACTATCACCACTCACTACTATCACCACCCACCACTATCACTACCCACTACTATTACCACCCACCATTATCACTACCCACTACTGTTACCACCGACCACTATCACCACCTACTACTATCACTACCCACTACTATCACCGCCGATCACTATCACGACCCACTACTATCACCACCCACTACTACCACCACCCACCACTATCACTACCCACTACTTTCACCACCCACCACTATTACCACCCACCACTATCACTACCCACTACCATCACCACCGACCACTATCACCACATACCACTATCACCACCGGCCACTCTCACCACCCACCACTATCACCACCCACCCCTCTAACCACCTGCCTTTCTCACCACCCATCAATATCACCACCCACTACTAGCACCACCCACCACTTTCACCACCCACCTTTATCACCACCAATCACTATCACCACCCACCACTATCACCACCCACACCTCTAACTACCTACCCTTCTCACCACCCACCACTGTCACCAACGACCACAATCACCACCCACCACTATCACCACCCACCACTATCACCACACATCACTATCACCACTCACCACTATCACTACCCACCACTCTCACCAACCACCACTATCACCACCCACCACTATCACTACCCACCACTATCACCACCCCCCTCTCTAACCACGTACCCTTCTCACCGCCCATCACTATCACCACCCAACTCTATCACCACCCATCACTAGCACCACCCACTACTATCACCACCCACCACTATCACTACCCACCACTATCACCACCCACCTCTCTAACCACCTACCCTTCTCACCTCCCATCATTATCGCCACCCACCATTATCGCCACCCACCACTATCGCCACCCACTACTATCAGAACCCACCACTATCACTACCCACTGCTTTCACCACCCACTATGACTCCCCACCACTATCACTACCCACTACTATGACCACCCACTCCTATCACTACCCACTACTATCACCACCCACTACTAGGACCACCCACCACTATCACTACCACCAATATCACCACCCACTACTATCACCACCCACCACTATCACTAGCTACTTCTATCACCACCCACCACTATCACCACCCTCTTCTCTCACCACCCACCACTATCACTACCCTCTACTATCACCACCCACCACTATCACCACCCACCACTATCATCACCGACCACTATCACCACCTACTACTGTCACCACCCACCCCTGTAACCACCTATCCTTCTCACCACCCATCACTATCACCACCCAACACTATCACCACCCACCACTATCACCACCGACCACTATCACCGCCAACCACTATCACCACCCACCTCTCTAATCACCTACCCTTCTCACCACCCACCACTATCACCACCGACCACTGTCACCATCCACCTCTCTAACCACCTACCCTTCTCACCACCCATCACTATCACCACCCACCACTATCACCACCCACCTCTCTAATCACCTACCCTTCTCACCACCCACCACTATCACCACCGACCACTGTCACCATCCACCTCTCTAACCACCTACCCTTCTCACCACCCATCACTATCACCACCCACCACTATCACTGCGCACCACTATCACCACTCACTACTATCACCACCCAACACTATCACCACCCACCCCTCTAACCACCTTCCCTTCTCACCACCCACCACTGTCACCATCCACCCCTCTCACAACCCACCACTATCATTACCCACCTCTATCACCACCCACCACTATCACCACCCACCACTATCACTATCCACCATTATCACCACCCACCCCTCTAACCATCTACTCTTCTCACCACTCAGCACCTATCACCACCCACCGCTATGACCTCGCACCAGTAATCCCACCCACCATTATCATCACCCACCACTATCACCACCTACCCTTCGCCCCACCCACCACTATCACCACCCACCAATATCACCACCCACCACTATCACCACTCACCACTTTCACCACCCACCACTATCACCACTCACCAATATCACCTCCCACCACTATCACTACCCACCACTATCAGCACCCATCACTATCTCTACTCACCACTTTCCCCACCCACCACTATCACTTCCCTCCACTATCACTACTCTCCACTATCTCCACCCACCACTCTCACCGTCCACCACTATCACCACCCACCCCTCTAACCATCTACTCTTCTCACCACCCAGCACCTATCACCACCCACCAATATGACCACCCACCAGTATCCCCACCCACCATTATCATCACCCTCCACTATCACCACCCACAACTAGAACCACTCACCCCTTTAACCACCTACCCTTCTCCCCACCCACCACTGTCACCGCCCACCACTATCACCACCCACCACTATCACCACTCACCACTATCACCACCCACCACTCTCACCACTCACCACTATCACCACCCACCACTATCACTACCCACCACTATCAGCGCCCATCACTATCTCTACTCACCACTATCACCACCCACCACTATCACTTCCCACTACTATCACTACTCACCACTATCACCACCCACCACCATCACTTCTCACCACTATCACTACTTTCCACTATCTCCACCCACTACTGTCAGCCTCCACCACTATCGCCACCCACCCTGCCCCCAACCCACTACTCTCACTCCCCCGTTTAACTACCCACCTCATAAACAACGCACCCTCCTAACCACCCTTGCTGCACACATCTCTCATCACCAACAGGCACACAATAAGCACTCACCACCCTCACCATCATCACCAGCAACTCACACCACCCACCCCCACGCACCAACACACCCACACCACTTACCTGACACCCACACTTCCTGCCTGTAAACAACGGGACGTGAGGCAGAGCTAATTATGGTGCCTCTCACCTTACCTGGTGGTACTAGTGCCACAACTTCCTCTCTCAATAGTGGTACTACCGTCCTCTCGACAGTGTCACCACCATTTTAAGTTAAAAATATATACATCAGCAGTGTGTTGCTACACAGTTCTGTACGACAGTTTGACAGTCAGAATAAAAGCTAGTCATGTGTCCTTGTTTGTTCCATCACACAGAATGATGCTCGTACAGTGTGCTGTAGTTAACCTCAGCTGATAGACTTCAGTAGTATCAGCCTGAGCTGATAGACTTCAGTAGTATCAACCTGAGCTGGGAGACTTTAGTGGTGTCAGCATCAGCTGGGAAACTTCAGAAGCGACAGCCTGTGCTGGGAGACTTCAGTAGTATCAGCCTGTGCTGGGAGACTTCAGTAGTGTCAGACTGAGCTGGGACACTTCAGTAGTGTCAGCCTGAGCTAGGAGACTTCAGTAGCGTCAGCCTCAGCTGGGAGACTTCAGTAGTATCAGCCTGTGCTGGGAGACTTCAGTAGTGTCAGACTGAGCTGGGACACTTCGGTAATGTCAGACTGAGCTGGGACACTTCAGTAGTGTCAGCCTGAGCAGGGACACTTCAGAAGAGTCAGTCTGAGCTGGGAGACTTCAGTAGTAACAGCCTGAGCTGGAAGACTTCAATAGTGTCAGCTTGAGCTCGGAGATTTCAGTAGTGTCAGCTTGAGCTGGGAGACTTCAGTAGTGTCAGCTTGAGCTGGGAGACTTCAGTAATGTCAGCTTGAGCTGGGAGACTTCAGTAGTGTCAGCTTGAGCTTGGAGACTTCAGTAGTGTCAGCTTGAGCTGGGAGACTTCAGTAGTGTCAGCTTGAGCTGGGAGACTTCAGTAGTGTCAGCTTGAGCAGGGACACTTCAATAGTGTCAGCTTGAGCTGGGAGACTTCAGTAGTGTCAGCTTGAGCTGGGAGACTTCAGTAGTGTCAGCTTGAGCTTGGAGACTTCAGTAGTGTCAGCTTGAGCTGGGAGACTTCAATAGTGTCAGCTTGAGCAGAGACACTTCAATAGTGTCAGCTTGAGCTGGGAGACTTCAGTAGTGTCAGCTTGAGCTGGGAGACTTCATTAGTGTCAGACTGAGTTGGGAGACTTCAGTAGTGTTAGTCTGAGCTGGGAGACTTCAGTAGTGTTAGTCTGAGCTGGGAGACTTCAGTAGTGTTAGTCTGAGCTGGGGGACTACAGTAGTGCCAGCCTGTCCTGGGACACTTAAGTAGTGTCAGCCTGAGCTGGAAGACTTCAGTAGTGTCAGCTTGACCTGGGACACTTAAGTAGTGTCAGCCTGAGCTGGGACACTTCAGTAGTGTCAGCATGAGCTGAGAGACTTCAGCAGTGTCAGCCTGAGTTGGGAGACTTTAGTAGTGTCAGCCTGAGCTGGGAAACTTTAGTAGTGTCAGCATGAGGTGTGAGACTTCAGCAGTGTCAGCCTGAGCTGGGAGACTTCAGTAGTGCCAGCCTGAGCTGGGAGACTTCAGTAGTGTCAGCCTGAGCTGGGAGACTTCAGTAATGTCAGCCTGAGCTGGGAGACTTTAGTGGTGTCAGCACAAGCTGGGAAATTTCAGAAGTATCAGCCTGAGCTGGGTGACTTCAGTAGTGTCAGCCTGGGCTGAGAGACTTCAGTAGTTTCAGCCTGAACTGGGAGATTTCAGTAGCGTCAGACTGAACTGGGAGAATTCAGTAGTGTCAGCCTGAGCTGGGAGATTTTAGTGGTGTCAGCATAAGCTTGGAAACTTCAGTAGTGTCAGCACAAGCTGGGAAATTTCAGAAGTATCAGCCTGTGCTGGGAGACTTCAGTAGTGTCATCCTGAGCGGGGAGACTTCAGTAGTGTCAGCCTGAGTTGGGAGACTTCAGTAGTGTTAGTCTGAGTTGGGAGACTTCAGTAGTGTTATAACGGTATTCCCACCCCTAATTTCATAATCCCAGGCTAAGAATGTGTCAAACAGGATTTGAAGATTGAGACACTTAAGCAACATTTGGGAATCTTTATTAAGGAAACATTTCGCAACACATTGGCTTCATCAGTCCAATTCAAAGCAGAAAGGGGTAAGGAGAAAAGGATTTTGATGTAATCAGTCCCTCAGCCTGGAATCGATGTGTTCGGTCCATTACTCTTGTGGAAAGTACAGCATATGGCCGTAGAAGTTGCGTATATACTTCTCCGGCTATATGCTCTACTTTCTACTAAGGTGTTTGAGGAGGTAGATCATGGTAATGAATATGATATTGTGTACATGGACTTCAGTAAGGCTTTCGATAGAGTTCCACATCAGAGGCTATCGAGGAAACTTAAGGCACACGGAATAGGAGAAATTTTTTCCTGGGTAGAGGCATTACTTACAAATAGGCAGCAGAGAGTTTGCATAAATGGGAAGGAATCAGAATGGGGGCACGTCACAAGCGGTGTTCCGCAGGGGTCACTGTTGGGCCCGTTGTTGTTCACAATTTACATAAACGACATAGATGAGGGGAATAAATAGCGACTTAACAAAATTTGCTGATGACACCAAAATAGGCCGGCCAATTCATTCTGATGAGTACACTAGAGCATTCCAGGATGATGTGAACAGACTGATGCAATGGTCGGAGAAATGGCACATGCAGTTTAATATAGACAAATGCAAAGTTCTAAATGTTGGACTGTAGAATAACCATGGCATATATAAACTAAATAATGTAGATCTTAATACTACTTACTGATTGCGAAAACGATTTAGGAGTTCTGGTTAGCAGTATTTTACGACCAAGACAACAGTGCATTAGTGTTTGCAATAAAACTAACAGAATCCTTGGATTCATATCTAGAAGTGTAAATAGTAGAAGTCCTCAGGTTGTTCTTCAGCTCTATATATCCTATGTGTTCTAGGTGTGATCTGTCTCCTGGCCTGAGTGTATGTGTTCCAGGAGTGATCTGTCTCCTGGCCTGAGTGTATGTGTTCCAGGAGTGATCTGTCTCCTGGCCTGAGTGTATGAGTTCTAGGTGTGAACTGCCTCCTGGCCTGAGTGAGTGTGTTTTAAATGTGATCTGTCTCCTGGCCTGAGTGTATGTGTTCCAGGTGTGATCTGTCTCCTGGCCTGAGTGTACGTGTTCCAGGTGTGATCTGTCTAATGGCCTGAGTGTATGTGTTCTAGGTGTTATATGTCTCCTGGCCTGAGTGTATGTGTTCTAGGTGTGATCTGTCTCCTGGCCTGAGTGTATGTGTTACAGGTGTGATCTGTCTCCTGGCAAGAGTGTATGTGTTCCATGTGTGATATGTCTCCTGGCCCGAGTATTTGTGTTCTAGGTGTGATCTGTCTCCTGGCCAGAGCGTATGTGTTCCAGATGTGATCTGTCTCCTAGCCTGAGTGCATGTGCTCTAGGTGTGATCTGTCCCCTGGCTTGAGTGTATGTGTTCTAGGAGTGATCTGTCTCCTGGCCTGAGTGTATGAGTTCTAGGTGTGATCTGTCTCCTGGCCTGAGTGAGTGTGTTCTAAATGTGATCTGTCTCCTGGCCAAAGTGTATGTGTTCCACGTATGATCTGTCTCCTGGCCTGAGTATATGTGTTCTAGGTGTGATGTGTCTCCTCGGCTGAGTGTATGAGTTCCAAGTGTGATCTGCCTCCTGGCCTGAGTGCATGTGTTCCAGGTGTGATCTGTCTCCTGCCCTGAGAGTATGTGTTCTAGGTGTGATCTGTCTCCTGCCCTGAGAGTATGTGTTCTAGTTGTGATCTGTCTCCTGTCCTGTGTGTATGTGTTCCAGGTGTGATCTGTCTCCTGTCCTGTGTGTATGTGTTCCAGGTGTGATCTGTCTACTGGCCTGAGTGTATGTGTTCTAGGTGTAATTTGTCTCCTGACCTGAGTGTATATGTTCCAGGTGTGATCTGTCTCCTGTCCTGTGTGTATGTGTTCCAGGTGTGATCTGTCTACTGGCCTGAGTGTATGTGTTCTAGGTGTGATCTGTCTCCTGACCTTAGTGTATATGTTCCAGGTGTGTTCTGTCTCCTGGCCTGAGTGTATGTGTTCTAGGTGTGATATGTCTCCTGGCCTGAGTGTATGTGTTCTAGGTGTGACCTATCTCCTGGCCTGAGTGTATGTGTCCTACGTGTGATCTGTCTCCTTGCCTGAGTGTATGTGTTCCATGTGTGATATGTCTCCTGGCCTGAGTGCATGTGCTCTAGGTGTTATCTGTCTCCTGGCCTGAGTGTACGTGATGCAGGTGTGATCTGTCTCCTGGCCTGACTGTATGTGTTCCAGGTGTGAATTGTCTCCAGGCCTGAGTGTATGTGTTCCAGGTGTGATCTGTCTCCTGGCTTGAATGTATGTGTTTCAGGTGTGATCTGTCTCCTGGCCTGAGTGTATGTGTTCTAGGTGTGATCTCTCTGCAGGCCTGAGTGTATGTGTTCTAGGTGTGATCTCTCTCCTGGCCTGAGCGTATGTGTTCCAGGTGTGATCTGTCTCCTGGCCTGAGTTTATGAGTTCCAGATGTGATCTGTCTCCTGGCCTGAGTGTATGTGTTCTAGGTGTGATCCGTCTCCTGGTCTGAGTGTATGTGTTCCAGGTGTGATCTGTCTCCTGACCTGAGTGTATGTGTTCTATGTGTGATCTGTCTCCTGGCCTGAGTGCATGAGCTCCAGGTGTGATCTGTCTCATGGCCTGAGTGTATGTGCTCCAGGTGTGATCTGTCTCCTGGTCTGAGTGTATGTGTTCTGGGTGTGATCTGTCTCCAGGCCTGAGTGTATGTGTTCTAGGTGTGATCTGTCTCCTGGCCTGAGTGTATGTGTTCCAGGTGTGATCTGTCTCCTGGTCTGAGTGTATGTGTTCTGGGTGTGATCTGTCTCCAGGCCTGAGTGTATGTGTTCTAGGTGTGATCTGTCTCCTGGCCTGAGTGTATGTGTTCCAGGTGTGATCTGTCTCCAGGCCTGAGTGTATGTGTTCTAGGTGTGATCTGTCTCCAGGCCTGAGTGTATGTGTTCCAGATGTAACCTGTCTCCTGGCCTTAGTGTATGTGTTCTATGTGTGATCTGTCTCCTGGCCTGAGAGTATGCGTTCCATATGTGAACTGTCTCCTGGCCTGAGTGAATGTGTTCCAGGTGTGATCTGTCTCCTGGCCTGAGTGCATGTGGTCCATGTGTGATCTGTCTCCTGGCCTGAGTATATGTTTTCTAGGTGTGATCTCTCTCCTGGCCTGAGCGTATGTGTTCCAGATGTGATCTGTCTCCTACTATGAGTGCATGTGCTCTAGGTGTGATCTGCCCCCTGGCCTGAGTGTATGTTTTCTAAGAGTGATCTGTCTCCTGGCCTGAGTGTATAAGTTCTATGTGTGATCTGTCTCCTGGCCTGAGTGTATGTGTTGCAGGTGTTATTTCTCTCCTGGCCTGAGAGTATGCGTTCCATATGTGAACTGTCTCCGGCCTGAGTGAATGTGTTCCAGGTGTGATCTGTCTCCTGGCCTGAGTGTATGTGGTCCATGTGTGATCTGTCTCCTGACCTGAGTGTATGTGTTCCAAGTGTGATCTGTCTCCTGGCCTGAGTATATGTGTTCTAGGTGTGACCTGTCTCCTGGCCTGAGCGTATGTGTTCCAGATGTGATCTGTCTCCTACTATGAGTGCATGTGCTCTAGGTGTGATCTGCCCCCTGGCCTGAGTGTATGAGTTCTAAGAGTGATCTGTCTCCTGGCCTGAGTGTATGAGTTCTAGGTGTGATCTGCCTCCTGGCCTGAGTGTATGTGTTCCAGGTGTGATCTGTCTCCTGGCGTGAGTGTATGTGTTCCAGGTGTGATCTGTCTCCTGGCCTGAGTGTATGTGTTCCAGGTGTGATCTGTCTCCTGGCCTGAGTGTAGGTGTTCTAGGTGTTATATGTCTCCTGGCCTGAGTGTATGTGTCCTAGGTGTGATCTGTCTCCTGGCCTGAGTGTATGTGTTCCAGGTGTGATCTGTCTCCTGGCCAGACTGTAGGTGTTCCATGTGTGATATGTCTCCTGGCCTGAGTATATGTGTTCTAGGTGTGATCTGTCTCCTGGCCAGAGCGTATGTGTTCTAGATGTGATCTGTCTCCTAGCCTGAGTGCATGTGCTCTAGGTGTGATCTGTCCCCTGGCCTGAGTGAGTGTGTTCTAAATGTGATCTGTCTCCTGGCCTGAGTGTATGTGTTCTAGGTGTGACGTGTCTCCTCGGCTGAGTGTATGAGTTCCAAGTGTGATCTGCCTCCTGGCCTGAGTGCATGTGTTCCAGGTGTGATTTGTCTCCTGCCCTGAGAGTATGTGTTCTAGGTGTGATCTGTCTCCTGGCCTGAGTGTATGTGTTCCAGGTGTGATCTGTCTCCTATCCTGTGTGTATGTGTTCCAGGTGTGATCTGTCTACTGGCCAGAGTGTATGTGTTCTAGGTGTGATCTGTCTCCTGACCTGAGTGTATATGTTCCAGGTGTGATCTGTCTCCTGTCCTGTGTGTATGTGTTCCAGGTGTGATCTGTCTACTAGCCTGAGTGTATGTGTTCTAGGTGTGATCTGTCTCCTGACCTTAGTGTATATGTCCCAGGTGTGATCTGTCTCCTGTCCTTTGTGTATGTGTTCCAGGTGTGATCTGCCTCCTGGCCTGAGTGCATGTGTTCCAGGTGTGATCTGTCTCCTGCCCTGAGAGTATGTGTTCTAGGTGTGATCTGTCTCCTGCCCTGAGAGTATGTGTTCTAGTTGTGATCTGTCTCCTGGCCTGAGTGTATATGTTCCAGGTGTGATCTGTCTCCTGTCCTGTGTTTATGTGTTAAAGGTGTGATCTGTCTCCTGTCCTGTGTGTATGTGTTCCAGGTGTGATCTGTCTACTAGCCTGAGTGTATGTGTTCTAGGTGTAATCTGTCTCCTGACCTGAGTGTATATGTTCCAGGTGTGATCTGTCTCCTGTCCTGTGTGTATGTGTTCCAGGTGTGATCTGTCTACTGGCCTGAGTGTATGTGTTCTAGGTGTGATCTGTCTAATGACCTTAGTGTATATGTTCCAGGTGTGATCTGTCTCCTGTCCTGTGTGTATGTGTTCCAGGTGTGATCTGTCTCCTGGCCTGAGTGTATGTGTTCTAGGTGTGACCTATCTCCTGGCCTGAGTGTATGTGTCCTACGTGTGATCTGTCTCCTTGCCTGAGTGTATGTGTTCCATGTGTGATATGTCTCCTGGCCTGAGTGCATGTGTTCTAGGTGTTATCTGTCTCCTGGCCTGAGTGTACGTGATGCAGGTGTGATCTGTCTCCTAGCCTGAGTGTATGTGTTCTAGGTGTGATCTGTCTCCTGACCTTAGTGTATATGTTCCAGGTGTGATCTGTCTCCTGTCCTGTGTGTATGTGTTCCAGGTGTGATCTGTCTACTGGCCTGAGTGTATGTGTTCTAGGTGTGATATGTCTCCTGGCCTGAGTGTATGTGTTCTTGGTGTGACCTATCTCCTGGCCTGAGTGTGTGTCCTACGTGCGATCTGTCTCCTTGCCTGAGTGTATGTGTTCCATGTGTGACATGTCTCCTGGCCTGAGTGCATGTGTTCTAGGTGTGATCTGTCTCCTGCCCTGAGAGTATGTGTTCTAGTTGTGATCTGTCTCCTGGCCTGAGTGTATATGTTCCAGGTGTGATCTGTCTCCTGTCCTGTGTGTATGTGTTCCAGGTGTGATCTGTCTCCTGTCCTGTGTGTATGTGTTCCAGGTGTGATCTGTCTACTGGCCTGAGTGTATGTGTTCTAGGTGTAATCTCTCTCATGACCTGAGTGTATATGTTCCAGGTGTGACATGTCTCCTGTCCTGTGTGTATGTGCTCCAGGTGTGATCTGTCTACTGGCCTGAGTGTATGTGTTCTAGGTGTGATCTGTCTCCTGACTTTAGTGTATATGTTCCAGGTGTGATCTGTCTCCTGTCCTGTGTGTATGTGTTCCAGGTGTGATATGTCTCCTGGCCTGAGTGTATGTGTTCTAGGTGTGACCTATCTCCTGGCCTGAGTGTATGTGTCCTACGTGTGATCTGTCTCCTTGCCTGAGTGTATGTGTTCCAGGTGTGAACTGTCTCCAGGCCTGAGTGTATGTGTTCCAGGTGTGATCTGTCTCCTGGCTTGAATGTATGTGTTTCAGGTGTGATCTGTCTCCTGTCCTGTGTGTATGTGTTCCAGGTGTGATCTGTCTACTGGCCTGAGTGTATGTGTTCTAGGTGTGATATGTCTCCTGGCCTGAGTGTATGTGTTCTTGGTGTGACCTATCTCCTGGCCTGAGTGTGTGTCCTACGTGCGATCTGTCTCCTTGCCTGAGTGTATGTGTTCCATGTGTGACATGTCTCCTGGCCTGAGTGCATGTGTTCTAGGTGTTATCTGTCTCCTGGCCTGAGTGCATGTGTTCCAGGTGTGATCTGTCTCCTGCCCTGAGAGTATGTGTTCCAGGTGTGATCTGTCTCCTGCCCTGAGAGTATGTGTTCTAGTTGTGATCTCTCTCCTGGCCTGAGCGTATGTGTTCCAGGTGTGATCTGTCTCCTGGCCTGAGTTTATGTGTTCCAGATGTGATCTGTCTCCTGGCCTGAGTGTATGTGTTCTAGGTGTGATCCGTCTCCTGGTCTGAGTGTATATGTTCCAGGTGTGATCTGTCTCATGGCCTGAGTGTATATGTTCCAGATGTGATCTGTCTCCTGGCCTGAGTGTATGTGTTCTATGTGTGATCTGTCTCCTGGCCTGAGTGCGTGAGCTCCTGGTGTGATCTGTCTCATGGCCTGAGTGTATGTGTTCAAGGTGTGATCTGTCTCCTGGTCTGAGTGTATGTGTTCTAGGTGTGATCTGTCTCCAGGCCTGAGTGTATGTGTTCCAGGTGTGATCTGTCTCCTGGCCTGAGCGTATGCGTTCCGTATGTGAACTGTCTCCTGGCGTGAGTGAATGTGTTCCAGGTGTGATCTGTCTCCTGGCCTGAGTGTATGTGTTCCATGTGTGATCTGTCTCCTGACCTGAGTGTATATGTTCTAGGTGTGATCTGTCTCCTTGCCTGAGTGTATATGTTCCAGGTGTGATCTGTCTCCTGTCCTGTGTGTATGTGTTCCAGGTGTGATCTGACTACTGGCCAGAGTGTATGTGTTCTAGGTGTGATCTGTCTCCGGACCTTAGTGTATATGTTCCAGGTGTGATCTGTCTCCTGTCCTGTGTGTATGTGTTCCAGGTGTGATCTGTCTCCTGGCCTAAGTGTATGTGTTCCAGGTGTGATCTGTCTCCTGGCCTGAGTGTATGTGTTCTAGGTGTGATGTGTTTCCTGGCCTGAGTGTATGAGTTCTAGGTATGGTCTGTCTCCTGGCCTGACTGTATGTGATCCCGGTGTGATCTGTCTCCTGGCATGAGTGTATGTTTTCTAGGTGTGATCTGTCTCCTCGCCTGATTGTATGTGTTCCATGTGTGATCTGTCTCCTGGCCTGAGTGTATGTGTCCAAGGTGTGATCAGTGTCCTGGTCTGAGTGTACGTGTTCTAGGTGTGATCTGTCTCCTGGCCTGAGTGCATGTGTTCCAGGTGTGATCTGTCTACTGGCCTGAGTGTATGTGTTCTAGGTGTGATCTGTCTCCTGGCCTGAGTGTATGTTTTCTAGGTGTGATCTGTCTCCTGGCCTGAGTGTATATGTTCCAGGTGTGATCTGTGTCCTGGTCTGAGTGTATGTGTTCATGGTGTGATCTGTCTCCTGGCCTGAGTGTATAGGCTCTAGGTGTGATCTGTCTCCTGGCCTGAGTGTATGTGTTCTAGGTGTGATCTGCCTCCTGGCCTGAGTGTTTGTGTTAACGTTCTGATATGTTTCCTGGCATGAGTGTATGTGTTCCAGATGTGATCTGTCTCCTGGCCTTAGTGTATGTGTTCTATGTGTGATCTGTCTCCTGGCCTGAGTGTATGTGTTCAAGGTGTGATCTGCCTCTTGGCCTAGTGTATGTGTTCTAGGTGTGATCTGTCTCCTGGCCTGAGTGTATGTGTTCGTGGTGTGATCTGTCTCCTGGCCTGAGTGTATGTGTTCTAAGTGTGATCTGTCTCCTGGCCTGAGTGTATGTGTTCTAGGTGTGATCTGTCTCCTGACCTGAGTGTATGTGCTCTAGGTGTGACCTTTCGCCTGGCCTGAGTGTATGTGTTCTAGGTGAGATCTGTCTCCTTGTCAGAGTGTATGTGTTCTAGGTGTGATCTGTCTCCTGGCCTGAGTGTATGTGTTCTATGTGTGATCTGTCTCCGGGCCTGAGTGTATGTGTTCCAGGTGTGATCTGTCTCCTGGCCTGAGTGTATGTGTTCCAGGTATGACCTTTCTCCTGGCCTGAGTGTATGTGTTCTAGATGCGATCTGTCTCCTCGCCTGAGTGTATGTATTGCATGTGTTACCTGTCTCCTGCCCTGAGTGTATGTGTTCTAGGTGTGATCTGTCTCCTGCCCTGAGTGTATGTGTTCTAGGTGTGATCTGTCTCCTTGTCTGAGTGTATATGTTCTATGTGTGATATGTCTCCTGGCTTGAGTGTATGTTTTGCAAGTGTGATCTGTCTCCTGGCATGAGTGTATGTGTTCCAGGTGTGATCTGTCTCCTGGCCTGAGTGTATGTGTTCTATTTGTGATCTGTCTCCTGGCCTGAGTGTATGTGTTCTATGTGTGATCTGTATCCTGGCCTGAGTTTATGTGTTCCAGGTGTGATCTGTATCCTGGCCTGAGTGTATGTTTTTCAGGTGTGATCTATCTCCTGGACTGAGTGTATGTGTTCTAGGTGTGATCTGTCTCCTGGCCTGAGTGTATGTGTTCCAGGTGTGATCTGTCTCCTGGCCTGAGCGTATGTGTTCCAGGTGTGATCTGTCTCCTGGCCTGAGTGTATGTGTTCCAGGTGTGATCTGTCTCCTGGCCTGAGTGTATGTGTTCTAGGTGTGATCTGTCACCTGGCCTGAGTGTATGTTTTCCATCTGTCTCCTGGCCTGTGTGTACGTGTTCTAGATGCGATCTGTCTCCTCGCCTGAGTGTATGTGTTCTATGTGATCTGTCTCCTGGCCTGAGTGTATGTGTTCTAGATGTGATCTGTCTCCTGGCCTGAGTGTATGTGTTCTAGGTGTGATCTGTCTCCTGGCCTGAGTGTAAGTGTTCTAGGTGTTGATCTGTCTCCTGGCGTGAGTGTAAGTGTTCCAGGTGTGATCTGCCTCTTGGCCTGAGTGTATGTGTTCCAGGTGTGATCTGTCTCCTGGCCTGTGTGTATGTGTTCTAGGTGTGATCTGTCTCCTGGCCTGAGTGTATGTGTTCTAGGTGTGATCTGTCTCCTGGCCTGAGTGTATGTGTTCTATGTGTGATCTCTCTCCTGGCCTGAGTGTATGTGTTCTAGATGTGATCTGTCTCCTGGCCTGAGTGTATGTGTTCTAGATGTGATCTGTCTCCTGGCCTGAGTGTATGTGTTCTAGGTGTGATCTGTCTCCTGGCCTGAGTGTATGTGTTCTAGATGTGATCTGTCTCCTGGCCTGAGTGTATGTGTTCTAGGTGTGATCTGTCTCCTGGCCTGAGTGTATGTGTTCTAGGTGTGATCTGTCTCCTGCCCTGAGTGTATGTGTTCTAGGTGTGATATGTCTCCTGGTCTGTGTGTATGTGTTCTAGGTGTGATCTGTCTCCTCGCCTGAGTGTATGTGTTCCAGCTGTGATCTATCTCCTAGCCTGAGTGTATGTGTTCTAGGTGTGATCTGTCTCCTGGCCTAAGTGTGTGTTCTAGGTGTGATCTGTCTCCTGGCCTGAGTGTATGTGTTCTAGGTGTGATCTGTCTCCTGGCCTAAGTGTACGTGTTCCAATTGTGATCTGTCTCCTGTCCTGTGTGTATGTGTTCCAGGTGTGATATGTCTCCTGGCCTGAGTGTATGTGTCCTAGGTGTGACCTATCTCCTGGCCTGAGTGTATGTGTCCTACGTGTGATCTGTCTCCTTGCCTGAGTGTATGTGTTCCAGGTGTGAACTGTCTCCAGGCCTGAGTGTATGTGTTCCAGGTGTGATCTGTCTCCTGGCTTGAATGTATGTGTTTCAGGTGTGATCTGTCTCCTGTCCTGTGTGTATGTGTTCCAGGTGTGATCTGTCTACTGGCCTGAGTGTATGTGTTCTAGGTGTGATATGTCTCCTGGCCTGAGTGTATGTGTTCTTGGTGTGACCTATCTCCTGGCCTGAGTGTGTGTCCTACGTGCGATCTGTCTCCTTGCCTGAGTGTATGTGTTCCATGTGTGACATGTCTCCTGGCCTGAGTGCATGTGTTCTAGGTGTTATCTGTCTCCTGGCCTGAGTGCATGTGTTCCAGGTGTGATCTGTCTCCTGCCCTGAGAGTATGTGTTCCAGGTGTGATCTGTCTCCTGCCCTGAGAGTATGTGTTCTAGTTGTGATCTCTCTCCTGGCCTGAGCGTATGTGTTCCAGGTGTGATCTGTCTCCTGGCCTGAGTTTATGTGTTCCAGATGTGATCTGTCTCCTGGCCTGAGTGTATGTGTTCTAGGTGTGATCCGTCTCCTGGTCTGAGTGTATATGTTCCAGGAGTGATCTGTCTCATGGCCTGAGTGTATATGTTCCAGGTGTGATCTGTCTCCTGGCCTGAGTGTATGTGTTCTATGTGTGATCTGTCTCCTGGCCTGAGTGCGTGAGCTCCTGGTGTGATCTGTCTCATGGCCTGAGTGTATGTGTTCCAGGTGTGATCTGTCTCCTGGTGTGAGTGTATGTGTTCTAGGTGTGATCTGTCTCCAGGCCTGAGTGTATGTGTTCCAGGTGTGATCTGTCTCCTGGCCTGAGCGTATGCGTTCCATATGTGAACTGTCTCCTGGCCTGAGTGAATGTGTTCCAGGTGTGATCTGTCTCCTGGCCTGAGTGTATGTGTTCCATGTGTGATCTGTCTCCTGACCTGAGTGTATATGTTCTAGGTGTGATCTGTCTCCTTGCCTGAGTGTATATGTTCCAGGTGTGATCTGTCTCCTGTCCTGTGTGTATGTGTTCCAGGTGTGATCTGACTACTGGCCAGAGTGTATGTGTTCTAGGTGTGATCTGTCTCCGGACCTTAGTGTATATGTTCCAGGTGTGATCTGTCTCCTGTCCTGTGTGTATGTGTTCCAGGTGTGATCTGTCTCCTGGCCTAAGTGTATGTGTTCCAGGTGTGATCTGTCTCCTGGCCTGAGTGTATGTGTTCTAGGTGTGATGTGTTTCCTGGCCTGAGTGTATGAGTTCTAGGTATGGTCTGTCTCCTGGCCTGACTGTATGTGATCCCGGTGTGATCTGTCTCCTGGCATGAGTGTATGTTTTCTAGGTGTGATCTGTCTATTCGCCTGATTGTATGTGTTCCATGTGTGATCTGTCTCCTGGCCTGAGTGTATGTGTCCAAGGTGTGATCAGTGTCCTGGTCTGAGTGTACGTGTTCTAGGTGTGATCTGTCTCCTGGCCTGAGTGCATGTGTTCCAGGTGTGATCTGTCTACTGGCCTGAGTGTATGTGTTCTAGGTGTGATCTGTCTCCTGGCCTGAGTGTATGTTTTCTAGGTGTGATCTGTCTCCTGGCCTGAGTGTATATGTTCCAGGTGTGATCTGTGTCCTGGTCTGAGTGTATGTGTTCATGGTGTGATCTGTCTCCTGGCCTGAGTGTATAGGCTCTAGGTGTGATCTGTCTCCTGGCCTGAGTGTATGTGTTCTAGGTGTGATCTGCCTCCTGGCCTGAGTGTATGTGTTCACGTTCTGATATGTTTCCTGGCATGAGTGTATGTGTTCCAGATGTGATCTGTCTTCTGGCCTGAGTGTATGTGTTCTATGTGTGATCTGTCTCCTGGCCTGAGTGTATGTGTTCCAGGTGTGATCTGCCTCTTGGCCTAGTGTATGTGTTCCAGGTGTGATCTGTCTCCTGGCCTGAGTGTATGTGTTCGTGGTGTGATCTGTCTCCTGGCCTGAGTGTATGTGTTCTAGGTGTGATCTGTCTCCTGGCCTGAGTGTATGTGTTCCAGGTGTAATCTGTATCGTGGCCTGAGTGTATGTGTTCCAGGTGTGATCTGTCTCCTGACCTGAGTGTATGTGCTCTAGGTGTGACCTTTCGCCTGGCCTGAGTGTATGTGTTCTAGGTGAGATCTGTCTCCTGGTCAGAGTGTATGTGTTCTAGGTGTGATCTGTCTCCTGGCCTGAGTGTATGTGTTCTATGTGTGATCTGTCTCCGGGCCTGAGTGTATGTGTTCCAGGTGTGATCTGTCTCCTGGCCTGAGTGTATGTGTTCCAGGTATGGCCTTTCTCCTGGCCTGAGTGTATGTGTTCTAGTTGCGATCTGTCTCCTCGCCTGAGTGTATGTATTGCATGTGTTACCTGTCTCCTGCCCTGAGTGTATGTGTTCTAGGTGTGATCTGTCTCCTGCCCTGAGTGTATGTGTTTTAGGTGTGATCTGTCTCCTTGTCTGAGTGTATATGTTCTATGTGTGATATGTCTCCTGGCTTGAGTGTATGTGTTGCAAGTGTGATCTGTCTCCTGGCATGAGTGTATGTGTTCCAGGTGTGATCTGTCTCCTGGCCTGAGTGTATGTGTTCTATTTGTGATCTGTCTCCTGGCCTGAGTGTATGTGTTCTATGTGTGATCTGTATCCTGGCCTGAGTTTATGTGTTCCAGGTGTGATCTGTATCCTGGCCTGAGTGTATGTTTTTCAGGTGTGATCTATCTCCTGGCCTGAGTGTATGTGTTCTAGGTGTGATCTGTCTCCTGGCCTGAGTGTATGTGTTCCAGGTGTGATCTGTCTCCTGGCCTGAGCGTATGTGTTCCAGGTGTGATCTGTCTCCTGGCCTGAGTGTATGTGTTCCAGGTGTGATCTGTCTCCTGCCCTGAGTGTATGTGTTCTAGGTGTGATCTGTCACTTGGCCTGAGTGTATGTTTTCCATCTGTCTCCTGGCCTGTGTGTACGTGTTCTAGATGCGATCTGTCTCCTCGCCTGAGTGTATGTGTTCTATGTGATCTGTCTCCTGGCCTGAGTGTGTGTGTTCTAGATGTGATCTGTCTCCTGGCCTGAGTGTATGTGTTCTAGGTGTGATCTGTCTCCTGGCCTGAGTGTAAGTGTTCTAGGTGTTGATCTGTCTCCTGGCGTGAGTGTAAGTGTTCCAGGTGTGATCTGCCTCTTGGCCTGAGTGTATGTGTTCCAGGTGTGATCTGTCTCCTGGCCTGTGTGTATGTGTTCTAGGTGTGATCTGTCTCCTGGCCTGAGTGTATGTGTTCTAGGTGTGATCTGTCTCCTGGCCTGAGTGTATGTGTTCTATGTGTGATCTGTCTCCTGGCCTGAGTGTATGTGTTCTAGATGTGATCTGTCTCCTGGCCTGAGTGTATGTGTTCTAGGTGTGATCTGTCTCCTGGCCTGAGTGTAAGTGTTCTAGGTGTTGATCTGTCTCCTGGCCTGAGTGTAAGTGTTCCAGGTGTGATCTGCCTCTTGGCCTGAGTGTATGTGTTCCAGGTGTGATCTGTCTCCTGGCCTGTGTGTATGTGTTCTAGGTGTGATCTGTCTCCTGGCCTGAGTGTATGTGTTCTAGGTGTGATCTGTCTCCTGGCCTGAGTGTACGTGTTCTAGGTGTGATCTGTCTCCTGCCCTGAGTGTATGTGTTCTAGGTGTGATCTGTCTCCTGGTCTGTGTGTATGTGTTCTAGGTGTGATCTGTCTCCTCGCCTGAGTGTATGTGTTCCAGCTGTGATCTATCTCCTAGCCTGAGTGTATGTGTTCTAGGTGTGATCTGTCTCCTGGCCTAAGTGTGTGTTCTAGGTGTGATCTGTCTCCTGGCCTGAGTGTATGTGTTCTAGATGTGATCTGTCTCCTGGCCTAAGTGTATGTGTTCCAGGTGTGATCTGTCTCCTGGCCTAAGTGTATGTGTTCCAGGTGTCATCTGTCTCCTTGTCTGAGTGTATGTGATCTATGTGTGATATGTCTCATGGCCTCCGTGTATGTGTTCTAGGTGTGATCTGCCTCCTGGCCTGAGTGTTTGTGTTCTATGTGTGATCTGTCTCCTGGCCTGAGTGTATGTGTTCCAGGTGTGATCTGTCTCCTGGCCTGAGTGTATGTGTTCCAGGTGTGATCTGTCTCCTGGCCTGAGTGTATGTGTTCTAGGTGTGATGTGTCTCGTGGCCTGAGTGTATGTGTTCCAGGTGTAATCTGTCTCGTGGCCTGAGTGTATGTGTTCAAGGTGAGATCTGTTTTCTGGTCTGAGTGTATGTGTTCCAGGTGTGATCTGTCTCCTAGTCTTAGTGTATGTGTTCTAGATGTGATATGTCTCCTGGACTGAGTGTATGTGTTCCAGGTGTGACCTGTCTCCTGGCCTTAGTGTATGTGTTCCAGGTGTGATCTGTCTCCTGGCCTGAGTGTATGTGTTCCAGGTGTGATCTGTCTCCTGGCCTGAGTGTATGTACTCTAGGTGTGATCTGTCTCCTGGTCTGAGTGTATGTGTTACATGAGTGATCTGTCTCCTGGCCTGAGTGTATGTGTTCCAGGTGTGATCTGTCTCCTGGCCTGAGTGTATGTGTTCCATGTGTGATTTGTCTCCTGGCCTGAGTGTATGTGTTCTAGATGTGATTTGTCTCCTGGCCTGTGTGTATGTGTTCCAGGTGTGATCTGTCTCCTTGCCTGAGTGTATGTGTTCTAGGTATGATCTGTCTCCTGGCCTTAGTGTATGTGTTCTAGGTGTGACCTGTCTCCTGGCTATAGTGTATGTGTTCTAGGTGTGATCTGTCTCCTGGCTTGAGTGTATGTGTTCTAGGTGTGATCTGTCTTTTGGCCTGAGTGTATGTGTTCTAGGTGTGATCTGTCTCCTGGCCTGAGTGCATGTGTTCCAGGTGTGATCTGTCTCCTGGCCTGAGTGTATGTGTTCCAGGTGTGATCTTTCTCCTGGCCTGAGTGTATGTGTTCTAGGTGTGATCTGTCTCCTTGCCTGAGTGTATGTGTTCTAGGTGTGACCTATCTCCTGGCCTGAGTGTATGTGTCCTACGTGTGATCTGTCTCCTTGCCTGAGTGTATGTGTTCCAGGTGTGAACTGTCTCCAGGCCTGAGTGTATGTGTTCCAGGTGTGATCTGTCTCCTGGCTTCAATGTATGTGTTTCAGGTGTGATCTGTCTCCTGTCCTGTGTGTATGTGTTCCAGGTGTGATCTGTCTACTGGCCTGAGTGTATGTGTTCTAGGTGTGATATGTCTCCTGGCCTGAGTGTATGTGTTCTTGGTGTGACCTATCTCCTGGCCTGAGTGTGTGTCCTACGTGCGATCTGTCTCCTTGCCTGAGTGTATGTCTTCCATGTGTGACATGTCTCCTGGCCTGAGTGCATGTGTTCTAGGTGTTATCTGTCTCCTGGCTTGAGTGCATGTGTTCCAGGTGTGATCTGTCTCCTGCCCTGAGAGTATGTGTTCCAGGTGTGATCTGTCTCCTGCCCTGAGAGTATGTGTTCTAGTTGTGATCTCTCTCCTGGCCTGAGCGTATGTGTTCCAGGTGTGATCTGTCTCCTGGCCTGAGTTTATGTGTTCCAGATGTGATCTGTCTCCTGGCCTGAGTGTATGTGTTCTAGGTGTGATCCGTCTCCTGGTCTGAGTGTATATGTTCCAGGTGTGATCTGTCTCATGGCCTGAGTGTATATGTTCCAGGTGTGATCTGTCTCCTGGCCTGAGTGTATGTGTTCTATGTGTGATCTGTCTCCTGGCCTGAGTGCGTGAGCTCCTGGTGTGATCTGTCTCATGGCCTGAGTGTATGTGTTCCAGGTGTGATCTGTCTCCTGGTCTGAGTGTATGTATTCTAGGTGTGATCTGTCTCCAGGCCTGAGTGTATGTGTTCCAGGTGTGATCTGTCTCCTGGCCTGAGCGTATGCGTTCCATATGTGAACTGTCTCCTGGCCTGAGTGAATGTGTTCCAGGTGTGATCTGTCTCCTGGCCTGAGTGTATGTGTTCCATGTGTGATCTGTCTCCTGACCTGAGTGTATATGTTCTAGGTGTGATCTGTCTCCTTGCCTGAGTGTATATGTTCCAGGTGTGATCTGTCTCCTGTCATGTGTGTATGTGTTCCAGGTGTGATCTGACTAATGGCCAGAGTGTATGTGTTCTAGGTGTGATCTGTCTCCGGACCTTAGTGTATATGTTCCAGGTGTGATCTGTCTCCTGTCCTGTGTGTATGTGTTCCAGGTGTGATCTGTCTCCTGGCCTAAGTGTATGTGTTCCAGGTGTGATCTGTCTCCTGGCCTGAGTGTATGTGTTCTAGGTGTGATGTGTTTCCTGGCATGAGTGTATGAGTTCTAGGTATGGTCTGTCTCCTGGCCTGACTGTATGTGATCCCGGTGTGATCTGTCTCCTGGCATGAGTGTATGTTTTCTAGGTGTGATCTGTCTCCTCGCCTGATTGTATGTGTTCCAGGTGTGATCTGTCTCCTGGCCTGAGTGTATGTGTCCAAGGTGTGATCAGTGTCCTGGTCTGAGTGTACGTGTTCTAGGTGTGATCTGTCTCCTGGCCTGACTGCATGTGTTCCAGGTGTGATCTGTCTCCTGGCCTGAGTGTATGTGTTCGTGGTGTGATCTGTCTCCTGGCCTGAGTGTATGTGTTCTAGGTGTGATCTGTCTCCTGGCCTGAGTGTATGTGTTCCAGGTGTAATCTGTATCGTGGCCTGAGTGTATGTGTTCCAGGTGTGATCTGTCTCCTGACCTGAGTGTATGTGTTCCAGGTGTGATCTGTCTCCTGGCCTGAGCGTATGTGTTCCAGGTGTGATCTGTCTCCTGGCCTGAGTGTATGTGTTCCAGGTGTGATCTGTCTCCTGGCCTGAGTGTATGTGTTCTAGGTGTGATCTGTCACCTGGCCTGAGTGTATGTTTTCCATCTGTCTCCTGGCCTGTGTGTACGTGTTCTAGATGCGATCTGTCTCCTCGCCTGAGTGTATGTGTTCTATGTGATCTGTCTCCTGGCCTGAGTGTATGTGTTCTAGATGTGATCTGTCTCCTGGCCTGAGTGTATGTGTTCTAGGTGTGATCTGTCTCCTGGCCTGAGTGTAAGTGTTCTAGGTGTTGATCTGTCTCCTGGCGTGAGTGTAAGTGTTCAAGGTGTGATCTGCCTCTTGGCCTGAGTGTATGTGTTCCAGGTGTGATCTGTCTCCTGGCCTGTGTGTATGTGTTCTAGGTGTGATCTGTCTCCTGGCCTGAGTGTATGTGTTCTAGGTGTGATCTGTCTCCTGGCCTGAGTGTATGTGTTCTATGTGTGATCTGTCTCCTGGCCTGAGTGTATGTGTTCTAGATGTGATCTGTCTCCTGGCCTGAGTGTATGTGTTCTAGGTGTGATCTGTCTCCTGGCCTGAGTGTAAGTGTTCTAGGTGTTGATCTGTCTCCTGGCCTGAGTGTAAGTGTTCCAGGTGTGATCTGCCTCTTGGCCTGAGTGTATGTGTTCCAGGTGTGATCTGTCTCCTGGCCTGTGTGTATGTGTTCTAGGTGTGATCTGTCTCCTGGCGTGAGTGTATGTGTTCTAGGTGTGATCTGTCTCCTGGCCTGAGTGTATGTGTTCTAGGTGTGATCTGTCTCCTGCCCTGAGTGTATGTGTTCTAGGTGTGATCTGTCTCCTGGTCTGTGTGTATGTGTTCTAGGTGTGATCTGTCTCCTCGCCTGAGTGTATGTGTTCCAGCTGTGATCTATCTCCTAGCCTGAGTGTATGTGTTCTAGGTGTGATCTGTCTCCTGGCCTAAGTGTGTGTTCTAGGTGTGATCTGTCTCCTGGCCTGAGTGTATGTGTTCTAGATGTGATCTGTCTCCTGGCCTAAGTGTATGTGTTCCAGGTGTGATCTGTCTCCTGGCCTAAGTGTATGTGTTCCAGGTGTCATCTGTCTCCTTGTCTGAGTGTATGTGATCTATGTGTGATATGTCTCATGGCCTCCGTGTATGTGTTCTAGGTGTGATCTGCTTCCTGGCCTGAGTGTTTGTGTTCTATGTGTGATCTGTCTCCTGGCCTGAGTGTATGTGTTCCAGGTGTGATCTGTCTCCTGGCCTGAGTGTATGTGTTCCAGGTGTGATCTGTCTCCTGGCCTGAGTGTATGTGTTCTAGGTGTGATGTGTCTCGTGGCCTGAGTATATGTGTTCTAGGTGTGATCTGTCTCCTGGCCTGAGTGTATGTGTTCTAGGTGTGATCTGTCTCCTGGCCTGAGTGTATGTGTTCCAGGTGTAATCTGTCTCGTGGCCTGAGTGTATGTGTTCAAGGTGAGATCTGTTTTCTGGTCTGAGTGTATGTGTTCCAGGTGTGATCTGTCTCCTAGTCTTAGTGTATGTGTTCTAGGTGTGATATGTCTCCTGGACTGAGTGTATGTGTTCCAGGTGTGACCTGTCTCCTGGCCTTAGTGTATGTGTTCCAGGTGTGATCTGTCTCCTGGCCTGAGTGTATGTGTTCCAGGTGTGATCTGTCTCCTGGCCTGAGTGTATGTACTCTAGGTGTGATCTGTCTCCTGGTCTGAGTGTATGTGTTACATGAGTGATCTGTCTCCTGGCCTGAGTGTATGTGTTCCAGGTGTGATCTGTCTCCTGGCCTGAGTGTATGTGTTCCATGTGTGATTTGTCTCCTGGCCTGAGTGTATGTGTTCTAGATGTGATTTGTCTCCTGGCCTGTGTGTATGTGTTCCAGGTGTGATCTGTCTCCTTGCCTGAGTGTATGTGTCCTAGGTATGATCTGTCTCCTGGCCTTAGTGTATGTGTTCTAGGAGTGACCTGTCTCCTGGCTATAGTGTATGTGTTCTAGGTGTGATGTGTCTCCTGGCTTGAGTGTATGTGTTCTAGGTGTGATCTGTCTTTTGGCCTGAGTGTATGTGTTCTAGGTGTGATCTGTCTCCTGGCCTGAGTGCATGTGTTCCAGGTGTGATCTGTCTCCTGGCCTGAGTGTATGTGTTCCAGGTGTGATCTTTCTCCTGGCCTGAGTGTATGTGTTCTAGGTGTGATCTGTCTCCTTGCCTGAGTGTATGTGTTCTAGGTGTTATCTGTCTCCTGGCCTGAGTGTATGTGTTCCAGGTGTGATTTGTCTCCTGGCCTGAGTGTATGTGTTCCAGGTGTGATCTGTCTCCTGGCCTGAGTGTATGTGTTCCAGGTGTGATCTGTCTCCTGGCCTGAGTGTATGTATTCCAGGTGTGATCTGTCTCCTCGCCTGAGTGTATGTGTTCTAGATGTGATCTGTCTCCTGGCCTGAGTGTATGTGTTCATGGTGTGATCTGTCTCCTGGCCTGAGTGTATGTTTTCCAGGTGTGATCTGTCTCCTGGCTTGAGTGTATGTTTTCTACGTGTGATCTGTCTCCTGGCCTGAGTGTATGTGTTCTAGCTGTGATCTGTCTCCTGGCCTGAGTGTATGTATTCTAGGTGTGATCTGTCTCCTGGCTTCAGTGTATGTGTTCGTGGTGTGATCTGTCTCTTGGCCTGAGTGTATGTGTTCTAGGTGTGATCTGTCTCCTGGCCTGAGTGTATGTGTTCCAGGTGAAATCTGTATCGTGGCCTGAGTGTATGTGTTCCAGGTGTGATCTGTCTCCTGACCTGAGTGTATGTGTTCCAGGTGTGACCTGTCGCCTTGCCTGAGTGTATGTGTTCTAGGTGAGATCTGTCTCCTGGTCTGAGTGTATGTGTTCTAGGTGTGATCTGTCTCCTGGCCTGAGTGTATGTGTTCTATGTGTGATCTGTCTCCTGGCCTGAGTGTATGTGTTCCAGGTGTGATCTGTCTCCTGGCCTGGGTGTATGTGTTTCAGGTATGACCTGTCTCCTGGCCTGAGTGTATGTGTTCTAGGTGTGATCTGTCTCCTGGCCTGAGTGTATGTGTTCGACGTGTGATCTGTCTCCTGGCCTGAGTGTATGTGTTCTAGATGTGATCTGTCTTCTGGCCTGAGTGTATGTGTTCTAGGTGTGATCTGTCTCCTGGCCTGAGTGTATGTGTTCTAGGTGTTGATCTGTCTCCTGGCCTGAGTGTAAGTGTTCCAGGTGTGATCTGCCTCTTGGCCTGAGTGTATGTGTTCCAGGTGTGATCTGTCTCCTGGCCTGTGTGTATGTGTTCTAGATGCGATCTGTCTCCTCGCCTGAGTGTATGTTTTCTATGTGTGATCTGTCTCCTGGCCTGAGTGTATGTGTTCAAGGTGTGATCTGTCTCCTGGCCTGAGTGTATGTGTTCCAGGTGTGATCTGTCTCCTGGCCTGAGTGCATGTGTTCTAGGTGTGATCTGTCTCCTGGCCTGAGTGTATGTGTTCCAGGTGTGATCTGTCTCCTGGCCTGAGTGTATGTGTTCCAGGTGTGATCTGTCTCCTGGCCTGAGTGTATGTGTTCTAGGTGTGATGTGTCTCGTGGCCTGAGTGTATGTGTTCTAGATGTGATCTGTCTCCTGGCCTGAGTGTATGTGTTCTAGGTGTGATCTGTCTCCTGGCCTGAGTGTAAGTGTTCTAGGTGTTGATCTGTCTCCTGGCGTGAGTGTAAGTGTTCAAGGTGTGATCTGCCTCTTGGCCTGAGTGTATGTGTTCCAGGTGTGATCTGTCTCCTGGCCTGTGTGTATGTGTTCTAGGTGTGATCTGTCTCCTGGCCTGAGTGTATGTGTTCTAGGTGTGATCTGTCTCCTGGCCTGAGTGTATGTGTTCTATGTGTGATCTGTCTCCTGGCCTGAGTGTATGTGTTCTAGATGTGATCTGTCTCCTGGCCTGAGTGTATGTGTTCTAGGTGTGATCTGTCTCCTGGCCTGAGTGTAAGTGTTCTAGGTGTTGATCTGTCTCCTGGCCTGAGTGTAAGTGTTCCAGGTGTGATCTGCCTCTTGGCCTGAGTGTATGTGTTCCAGGTGTGATCTGTCTCCTGGCCTGTGTGTATGTGTTCTAGGTGTGATCTGTCTCCTGGCGTGAGTGTATGTGTTCTAGGTGTGATCTGTCTCCTGGCCTGAGTGTATGTGTTCTAGGTGTGATCTGTCTCCTGCCCTGAGTGTATGTGTTCTAGGTGTGATCTGTCTCCTGGTCTGTGTGTATGTGTTCTAGGTGTGATCTGTCTCCTCGCCTGAGTGTATGTGTTCCAGCTGTGATCTATCTCCTAGCCTGAGTGTATGTGTTCTAGGTGTGATCTGTCTCCTGGCCTAAGTGTGTGTTCTAGGTGTGATCTGTCTCCTGGCCTGAGTGTATGTGTTCTAGATGTGATCTGTCTCCTGGCCTAAGTGTATGTGTTCCAGGTGTGATCTGTCTCCTGGCCTAAGTGTATGTGTTCCAGGTGTCATCTGTCTCCTTGTCTGAGTGTATGTGATCTATGTGTGATATGTCTCATGGCCTCCGTGTATGTGTTCTAGGTGTGATCTGCTTCCTGGCCTGAGTGTTTGTGTTCTATGTGTGATCTGTCTCCTGGCCTGAGTGTATGTGTTCCAGGTGTGATCTGTCTCCTGGCCTGAGTGTATGTGTTCCAGGTGTGATCTGTCTCCTGGCCTGAGTGTATGTGTTCTAGGTGTGATGTGTCTCGTGGCCTGAGTATATGTGTTCTAGGTGTGATCTGTCTCCTGGCCTGAGTGTATGTGTTCTAGGTGTGATCTGTCTCCTGGCCTGAGTGTATGTGTTCCAGGTGTAATCTGTCTCGTGGCCTGAGTGTATGTGTTCAAGGTGAGATCTGTTTTCTGGTCTGAGTGTATGTGTTCCAGGTGTGATCTGTCTCCTAGTCTTAGTGTATGTGTTCTAGGTGTGATATGTCTCCTGGACTGAGTGTATGTGTTCCAGGTGTGACCTGTCTCCTGGCCTTAGTGTATGTGTTCCAGGTGTGATCTGTCTCCTGGCCTGAGTGTATGTGTTCCAGGTGTGATCTGTCTCCTGGCCTGAGTGTATGTACTCTAGGTGTGATCTGTCTCCTGGTCTGAGTGTATGTGTTACATGAGTGATCTGTCTCCTGGCCTGAGTGTATGTGTTCCAGGTGTGATCTGTCTCCTGGCCTGAGTGTATGTGTTCCATGTGTGATTTGTCTCCTGGCCTGAGTGTATGTGTTCTAGATGTGATTTGTCTCCTGGCCTGTGTGTATGTGTTCCAGGTGTGATCTGTCTCCTTGCCTGAGTGTATGTGTCCTAGGTATGATCTGTCTCCTGGCCTTAGTGTATGTGTTCTAGGAGTGACCTGTCTCCTGGCTATAGTGTATGTGTTCTAGGTGTGATCTGTCTCCTGGCTTGAGTGTATGTGTTCTAGGTGTGATCTGTCTTTTGGCCTGAGTGTATGTGTTCTAGGTGTGATCTGTCTCCTGGCCTGAGTGCATGTGTTCCAGGTGTGATCTGTCTCCTGGCCTGAGTGTATGTGTTCCAGGTGTGATCTTTCTCCTGGCCTGAGTGTATGTGTTCTAGGTGTGATCTGTCTCCTTGCCTGAGTGTATGTGTTCTAGGTGTTATCTGTCTCCTGGCCTGAGTGTATGTGTTCCAGGTGTGATTTGTCTCCTGGCCTGAGTGTATGTGTTCCAGGTGTGATCTGTCTCCTGGCCTGAGTGTATGTGTTCCAGGTGTGATCTGTCTCCTGGCCTGAGTGTATGTATTCCAGGTGTGATCTGTCTCCTCGCCTGAGTGTATGTGTTCTAGATGTGATCTGTCTCCTGGCCTGAGTGTATGTGTTCATGGTGTGATCTGTCTCCTGGCCTGAGTGTATGTTTTCCAGGTGTGATCTGTCTCCTGGCTTGAGTGTATGTTTTCTACGTGTGATCTGTCTCCTGGCCTGAGTGTATGTGTTCTAGCTGTGATCTGTCTCCTGGCCTGAGTGTATGTATTCTAGGTGTGATCTGTCTCCTGGCTTCAGTGTATGTGTTCGTGGTGTGATCTGTCTCTTGGCCTGAGTGTATGTGTTCTAGGTGTGATCTGTCTCCTGGCCTGAGTGTATGTGTTCCAGGTGAAATCTGTATCGTGGCCTGAGTGTATGTGTTCCAGGTGTGATCTGTCTCCTGACCTGAGTGTATGTGTTCCAGGTGTGACCTGTCGCCTTGCCTGAGTGTATGTGTTCTAGGTGAGATCTGTCTCCTGGTCTGAGTGTATGTGTTCTAGGTGTGATCTGTCTCCTGGCCTGAGTGTATGTGTTCTATGTGTGATCTGTCTCCTGGCCTGAGTGTATGTGTTCCAGGTGTGATCTGTCTCCTGGCCTGGGTGTATGTGTTTCAGGTATGACCTGTCTCCTGGCCTGAGTGTATGTGTTCTAGGTGTGATCTGTCTCCTGGCCTGAGTGTATGTGTTCGACGTGTGATCTGTCTCCTGGCCTGAGTGTATGTGTTCTGGATGTGATCTGTCTTCTGGCCTGAGTGTATGTGTTCTAGGTGTGATCTGTCTCCTGGCCTGAGTGTATGTGTTCTAGGTGTTGATCTGTCTCCTGGCCTGAGTGTAAGTGTTCCAGGTGTGATCTGCCTCTTGGCCTGAGTGTATGTGTTCCAGGTGTGATCTGTCTCCTGGCCTGTGTGTATGTGTTCTAGATGCGATCTGTCTCCTCGCCTGAGTGTATGTTTTCTATGTGTGATCTGTCTCCTGGCCTGAGTGTATGTGTTCAAGGTGTGATCTGTCTCCTGGCCTGAGTGTATGTGTTCCAGGTGTGATCTGTCTCCTGGCCTGAGTGCATGTGTTCTAGGTGTGATCTGTCTCCTGGCCTGAGTGTATGTGTTCCAGGTGTGATCTGTCTCCTGGCCTGAGTGTATGTGTTCTAGGTGTGATGTGTCTCGTGGCCTGAGTGTATGTGTTCTAGGTGTGATCTGTCTCCTGGCCTGAGTGTATGTGTTCTAGGTGTGATCTGTCTCCTGGCCTGAGTGTATGTGTTCTAGGTGTGATCTGTCTCCTGGCCTGAGTGTATGTGTTCCAGGTGTAATCTGTCTCGTGGCCTGAGTTTATGTGTTCAAGGTGAGATCTGTTTTCTGGTCTGAGTGTATGTGTTCCAGGTGTGATCTGTCTCCTGGACTGAGTGTATGTGTTCCAGGTGTGACCTGTCTCCTGGCCTTAGTGTATGTGTTCCAGGTGTGATCTGTCTCCTGGCCTGAGTGTATGTGTTCCAGGTGTGATCTGTCTCCTGACCTGAGTGTATGTGTTCCAGGTGTGACCTGTCGCCTTGCCTGAGTGTATGTGTTCTAGGTGAGATCTGTCTCCTTGTCTGAGTGTATGTGTTCTAGGTGTGATCTGTCTCCTGGCCTGAGTGTATGTGTTCCAGGTGTAATCTGTATAGTGGCATGAGTGTATGTGTTCCAGGTGTGATCTGTCTCCTGACCTGAGTGTATGTGTTCCAGGTGTGACCTGTCGCCTTGCCTGAGTGTATGTGTTCTAGGTGAGATCTGTCTCCTTGTCTGAGTGTATGTGTTCTAGGTGTGATCTGTCTCCTGGCCTGAGTGTATGTGTTCTATGTGTGATCTGTCTCCTGGCCTGAGTGTATGTGTTCCAGGTGTGATCTGTCTCCCGGCCTGGGTGTATGTGTTTCAGGTATGACCTGTCTCCTGGCCTGAGTGTATGTGTTCTAGGTGTGATCTGTCTCCTGGCCTAAGTGTGTGTTCTAGGTGTGATCTGTCTCCTGGCCTGAGTGTATGTGTTCTAGATGTGATCTGTCTCCTGGCCTAAGTGTATGTGTTCCAGGTGTGATCTGTCTCCTGGCCTTAGTGTATGTGTTCCAGGTGTCATCTGTCTCCTTGTCTGAGTGTATGTGATCTATGTGTGATATGTCTCATGGCCTCCGTGTATGTGTTCTAGGTGTGATCTGTCTCCTGGCCTGAGTGTATGTTTTCTAGGTGTGATCTGTCTCCTGTCCTCAGTGTATGTGTTCCATGTGTGATCTGCCTCCTGGCCTGAGTGTTTGTGTTCTAGGTGTGATCTGTCTCCTGGCCTGAGTGTATGTGTTCCAGGTGTGATCTGTCTCCTGGCCTGAGTGTATGTGTTCCAGGTGTGATCTGTCTCCTGGCTTGAGTGTATGTTTTCTATGTGTGATCTGTCTCCTGGCCTGAGTGTATGTGTTCAAGGTGTGATCTGTCTCCTGGCCTGAGTGTATGTGTTCCAGGTGTGATCTGTCTCCTGGCCTGAGTGTATGTGTTCTAGGTGTGATGTGTCTCGTGGCCTGAGTGTATGTGTTCTAGGTGTGATCTGTCTCCTGGCCTGAGTGTATGTGTTCTAGGTGTGATGTGTCTCCTGGCCTGAGTGTATGTGTTCTAGGTGTGATCTGTCTCCTGGCCTGAGTGTATGTGTTCTAGGTGTGATGTGTCTCCTGGCCTGAGTGTATGTGTTCTAGGTGTGATCTGTCTCCTGGCCTGAGTGTATGTGTTCCAGGTGTAATCTGTCTCGTGGCCTGAGTTTATGTGTTCAAGGTGAGATCTGTTTTCTGGTCTGAGTGTATGTGTTCCAGGTGTGATCTGTCTCCTAGTCTTAGTGTATGTGTTCTAGGTGTGATCTGTCTCCTGGACTGAGTGTATGTGTTCCAGGTGTGACCTGTCTCCTGGCCTTAGTGTATGTGTTCCAGGTGTGATCTGTCTCCTGGCCTGAGTGTATGTGTTCCAGGTGTGATCTGTCTCCTGGCCTGAGTGTATGTACTCAAGGTGTGATCTGTCTCCTGGTCTGAGTGTATGTGTTACATGAGTGATCTGTCTCCTGGCCTGAGTGTATGTGTTCCAGGTGTGATCTGTCTCCTGGCCTGAGTGTATGTGTTCCATGTGTGATTTGTCTCCTGGCCTGAGTGTATGTGTTCTAGATGTGATTTGTCTCCTGGCCTGTGTGTATGTGTTCCAGGTGTGATCTGTCTCCTTGCCTGAGTGTATGTGTTCTAGGTATGATCTGTCTCCTGGCCTTAGTGTATGTGTTCTAGGTGTGACCTGTCTCCTGGCTATAGTGTATGTGTTCTAGGTGTGATCTGTCTCCTGGCTTGAGTGTATGTGTTCTAGGTGTGATCTGTCTTTTGGCCTGAGTGTATGTGTTCTAGGTGTGATCTGTCTCCTGGCCTGAGTGCATGTGTTCCAGGTGTGATCTGTCTCCTGGCCTGAGTGTATGTGTTCCAGGTGTGATCTTTCTCCTGGCCTGAGTGTATGTGTTCTAGGTGTGATCTGTCTCCTTGCCTGAGTGTATGTGTTCTAGGTGTTATCTGTCTCCTGGCCTGAGTGTATGTGTTCCAGGTGTGATTTGTCTCCTGGCCTGAGTGTATGTGTTCCAGGTGTGATCTGTCTCCTGGCCTGAGTGTATGTGTTCCAGGTGTGATCTGTCTCCTGGCCTGAGTGTATGTATTCCAGGTGTGATCTGTCTCCTCGCCTGAGTGTATGTGTTCTAGATGTGATCTGTCTCCTGGCCTGAGTGTATGTGTTCCAGGTGTGATCTGTCTCCTGGCCTGAGTGTATGTTTTCCAGGTGTGATCTGTCTCCTGGCTTGAGTGTATGTTTTCTACGTGTGATCTGTCTCCTGGCCTGAGTGTATGTGTTCTAGCTGTGATCTGTCTCCTGGCCTGAGTGTATGTATTCTAGGTGTGATCTGTCTCCTGGCTTCAGTGTATGTGTTCGTGGTGTGATCTGTCTCTTGGCCTGAGTGTATGTGTTCTAGGTGTGATCTGTCTCCTGGCCTGAGTGTATGTGTTCCAGGTGTAATCTGTATCGTGGCCTGAGTGTATGTGTTCCAGGTGTGATCTGTCACCTGACCTGAGTGTATGTGTTCCAGGTGTGACCTGTCGCCTTGCCTGAGTGTATGTGTTCTAGGTGAGATCTGTCTCCTGGTCTGAGTGTATGTGTTCTAGGTGTGATCTGTCTCCTGGCCTGAGTGTATGTGTTCTATGTGTGATCTGTCTCCTGGCCTGAGTGTATGTGTTCCAGGTGTGATCTGTCTCCTGGCCTGGGTGTATGTGTTTCAGGTATGACCTGTCTCCTGGCCTGAGTGTATGTGTTCTAGGTGTGATCTGTCTCCTGGCCTGAGTGTATGTGTTCGATGTGTGATCTGTCTCCTGGCCTGAGTGTATGTGTTCTAGATGTGATCTGTCTTCTGGCCTGAGTGTATGTGTTCTAGGTGTGATCTGTCTCCTGGCCTGAGTGTATGTGTTCTAGGTGTTGATCTGTCTCCTGGCCTGAGTGTAAGTGTTCCAGGTGTGATCTGCCTCTTGGCCTGAGTGTATGTGTTCCAGGTGTGATCTGTCTCCTGGCCTGTGTGTATGTGTTCTAGATGCGATCTGTCTCCTCGCCTGAGTGTATGTTTTCTATGTGTGATCTGTCTCCTGGCCTGAGTGTATGTGTTCAAGGTGTGATCTGTCTCCTGGCCTGAGTGTATGTGTTCCAGGTGTGATCTGTCTCCTGGCCTGAGTGTATGTGTTCTAGGTGTGATGTGTCTCGTGGCCTGAGTGTATGTGTTCTAGGTGTGATCTGTCTCCTGGCCTGAGTGTATGTGTTCTAGGTGTGATCTGTCTCCTGGCCTGAGTGTATGTGTTCCAGGTGTGATCTGTTTTCTGGTCTGAGTGTATGTGTTCCAGGTGTGATCTGTCTCCTACTCTTAGTGTATGTGTTCTAGGTGTGATCTGTCTCCTGGACTGAGTGTATGTGTTCCAGGTGTGACCTGTCTCCTGGCCTTAGTGTATGTGTTCCAGGTGTGATCTGTCTCCTGGCCTGAGTGAATGTGTTCCAGGTGTGATCTGTCTCCTGGCCTGAGTGTATGTACTCTAGGTGTGATCTCTCTCCTGGTCTGAGTGTATGTGTTACATGAGTGATCTGTCTCCTGGCCTGAGTGTATGTGTTCCAGGTGTGATCTGTCTCCTGGCCTGAGTGTATGTGTTCCATGTGTGATTTGTCTCCTGGCCTGAGTGTATGTGTTCTAGATGTGATTTGTCTCCTGGCCTGTGTGTATGTGTTCCAGGTGTGATCTGTCTCCTTGCCTGAGTGTATGTGTTCTAGGTATGATCTGTCTCCTGGCCTTAGTGTATGTGTTCTAGGTGTGACCTGTCTCCTGGCTATAGTGTATGTGTTCTAGGTGTGATCTGTCTCCTGGCTTGAGTGTATGTGTTCTAGGTGTGATCTGTCTTTTGGCCTGAGTGTATGTGTTCTAGGTGTGATCTGTCTCCTGGCCTGAGTGCATGTGTTCCAGGTGTGATCTGTCTCCTGGCCTGAGTGTATGTGTTCCAGGTGTGATCTTTCTCCTGGCCTGAGTGTATGTGTTCTAGGTGTGATCTGTCTCCTTGCCTGAGTGTATGTGTTCTAGGTGTTATCTGTCTCCTGGCCTGAGTGTATGTGTTCCAGGTGTGATTTGTCTCCTGGCCTGAGTGTATGTGTTCCAGGTGTGATCTGTCTTCTGGCCTGAGTGTATGTGTTCCAGGTGTGATCTGTCTCCTGGCCTGAGTGTATGTATTCCAGGTGTGATCTGTCTCCTCGCCTGAGTGTATGTGTTCTAGATGTAATCTGTCTCCTGGCCTGAGTGTATGTGTTCCAGGTGTGATCTGTCTCCTGGCCTGAGTGTATGTTTTCCAGGTGTGATCTGTCTCCTGGCTTGAGTGTATGTGTTCTAGCTGTGATCTGTCTCCTGGCCTGAGTGTATGTATTCTAGGTGTGATCTGTCTCCTGGCTTCAGTGTATGTGTTCGTGGTGTGATCTGTCTCTTGGCCTGAGTGTATGTGTTCTAGGTGTGATCTGTCTCCTGGCCTGAGTGTATGTGTTCCAGGTGTAATCTGTATCGTGGCCTGAGTGTATGTGTTCCAGGTGTGATCTGTCTCCTGACCTGAGTGTATGTGTTCCAGGTGTGACCTGTCGCCTTGCCTGAGTGTATGTGTTCTAGGTGAGATCTGTCTCCTGGTCTGAGTGTATGTGTTCTAGGTGTGATCTGTCTCCTGGCCTGAGTGTATGTGTTCTATGTGTGATCTGTCTCCTGGCCTGAGTGTATGTGTTCCAGGTGTGATCTGTCTCCTGGCCTGGGTGTATGTGTTTCAGGTATGACCTGTCTCCTGGCCTGAGTGTGTGTGTTCTAGGTGTGATCTGTCTCCTGGCCTGAGTGTATGTGTTCGATGTGTGATCTGTCTCCTGGCCTGAGTGTATGTGTTCTAGATGTGATCTGTCTTCTGGCCTGAGTGTATGTGTTCTAGGTGTGATCTGTCTCCTGGCCTGAGTGCATGTGTTCTAGGTGTTGATCTGTCTCCTGGCCAGAGTGTAAGTGTTCCAGGTGTGATCTGCCTCTTGGCCTGAGTGTATGTGTTCCAGGTGTGATCTGTCTCCTGGCCTGTGTGTATGTGTTCTAGATGCGATCTGTCTCCTCGCCTGAGTGTATGTATTGCATGTGTTACCTGTCTCCTGCCCTGAGTGTATGTGTTCTAGGTGTGATCTGTCTCCTGGTCTGAGTGTATATGTTCTAGGTGTGATCTGTCTCCTGGTCTGTGTGTATGTGTTCTAGGTGTGATCTTTCTCCTGGCCTGAGTGTATATGTTCTAGGTGTGATCTGTCTCCTAGCCTGAGTGTATGTGTTCCAGGTGTGATCTGTCTCCTGGCCTGAGTGTATGTGTTCTATTTGTGATCTGTCTCCTGGCGTGAGTGTATGTGTTCTATGTGTGATCTGTCTCCTGGCCTGAGTTTATGTGTTCCAGGTGTGATCTGTCTCCTGGCCTGAGTGTATGTTTTTCAGGTGTGATCTGTCTCCTGGCCTGAGTGTATGTTTTCCAGGTGTGATCTGTCTCCTGGCTTGAGTGTATGTTTTCTACGTGTTATCTGTCTCCTGGCCTGAGTGTATGTGTTCTAGCTGTGATCTGTCTCCTGGCCTAAGTGTATGTATTCTAGGTGTGATCTGTCTCCTGGCCTGAGTGTATGTGTTCGTGGTGTAATCTGTCTCCTGGCCTGAGTGTATGTGTTCTAGGTGTGGTCTGTCTCCTGGCCTGAGTGTATGTGTTCCAGGTGTAATCGGTATCGTGGCCTGAGTGTATGTGTTCCAGGTGTGATCTGTCTCCTGACCTGTGTGTATGTGTTCCAGGTGTGACCTGTCGCCTTGCCTGAGTGTATGTGTTCTAGGTGAGATCTGTCTCCTGGTCTGAGTGTATGTGTTCTAGGTGTGATCTGTCTCCTGGCCTGAGTGTATGTGTTCTATGTGTGATCTGTCTCCTGGCCTGAGTGTATGTGCTCCAGGTGTGATCTGTCTCCTGGCCTGAGTGTATGTGTTCCAGGTATGACCTGTCTCCTGTCCTGAGTGTATGTGTTCTAGGTGTGATCTGTCTCCTGGCCTGAGTGTATGTGTTCCATGTGTGATCTGTCTCCTGGCCTGAGTGTATGTGTTCTAGATGTGATCTGTCTTCTGGCCTGAGTGTAAGTGTTCCAGGTGTGATCTGCCTCTTGGCCTGAGTGTATGTGTTCCAGGTGTGATCTGTATCGTGGCCTGAGTGTATGTGTTCTAGGTGTGATCTGTCTCCTGGCCTGAGTGTAAGTGTTCCAGGTGTGATCTGCCTCTTGGCCTGAGTGTATGTGTTCCTGGTGTGATCTGTCTCCTGGCCTGTGTGTATGTGTTCTAGATGCGATCTGTCTCCTCGCCTGAGTGTATGTATTGCATGTGTTACCTGTCTCCTGCCCTGAGTGTATGTGTTCTAGGTGTGATCTGTCTCCTGGTCTGTGTGTATGTGTTCTAGGTGTGATCTGTCTCCTGGCCTGAGTGTATATGTTCTAGGTGTGATCTGTCTCCTTGCCTGAGTGTATGTGTTGCAAGTGTGATCTGTCTCCTGGCCTGAGTGTATGTGTTCTAGGTGTGATCAGTCTCCTGGCCTGAGTGTATGTGTTCTATTTGTGATCTGTCTCCTGGCGTGAGTGTATGTGTTCTATGTGTGATCTGTCTCCTGGCCTGAGTTTATGTGTTCCAGGTGTGATCTGTCTCCTGGCCTGAGTGTATGTTTTTCAGGTGTGATCTGTCTCCTGGCCTGAGTGTATGTGTTCCAGGTGTGATGTGTCTCCTGGCCTGAGTGTATGTGTTCTAGGTGTGATCTGTCTCCTGGCCTGAGTGTATGTGTTCCATGTGTGATCTGTCTCCTGGCCTGAGTGTATGTGTTCTAGATGTGATCTGTCTCCTGGCCTGAGTGTATGTGTTCTAGGTGTGATCTGTCTCCTGGCCTGAGTGTATGTGTTCCAGGTGTGATCTGTCTGCTGGCCTGTGTGTATGTGTTCTAGATGTGATCTGTCTCCTGGCCTGAGTGTATGTGTTCTAGGTGTGATCTGTCTCCTGGCCTGAGTGCATGTGTTCTAGGTGTTGATCTGTCTCCTGGTCTGAGTGTAAGTGTTCGAGGTGTGATCTGCCTCTTGGCCTGAGTGTATGTGTTCCAGGTGTGATCTGTCTGCTGGCCTGTGTGTATGTGTTCTAGATGTGATCTGTCTCCTGGCCTGAGTGTATGTGTTCTAGGTGTGATCTGTCTCATGGCCTGAGTGTATGTGTTCTAGATGTGATCTGTCTCCTGGCCTGAGTGTATGTGTTCTAGGTGTGATCTGCCTCTTGGCCTTAGTGTATGTGTTCCAGGTGTGATCTGTCTCCTTGCCTGAGTGTATGTGATCTATGTGTGATATGTCTCATGGCCTGCGTGTATGTGTTCTAGGTGTGATCTGTCTCCTGGCCTGAGTGTATGTGTTCCAGGTGTGATCTGTCTCCTGGCCTGAGTGTATGTGTTCCAGGTGTGATCTGTCTCCTGGCATGAGTGTATGTTTTCTAGGTGTGATCTGTCTCCTGGCCTGAGTGTATGTGTTCAAGGTGTGATCTGTCTCCTGGCCTGAGTGTATGTGTTCCAGGTGATCTGTCTCCTGGCCTGAGTGTATGTGTTCTAGGTGTGATGTGTCTCGTGGCCTGAGTGTATGTGTTCTAGGTGTGATCTGTCTCCTGGCCTGAGTGTATGTGTTCTAGGTGTGATCTGTCTCCTGGCCTGAGTGTATGTGTTCAAGTGAGATCTGTTTTCTGGTCTGAGTGTATGTGTTCCAGGTGTGATCTGTCTCCTAGTCTTAGTGTATGTGTTCTAGGTGTGATCTGTCTCCTGGCCTGAGTGTATGTATTCCAGGTGTGACCTTTCTCCTGGCCTGAGTGTATGTGTTCAAGGTGAGATCTGTTTTCTGGTCTGAGTGTATATGTTCTAGGTGTGATCTGTCTCCTGGCCTGAGTGTATGTGTTCCATGTGTGATCTGTCTCCTGGCCTGAGTGTATGTGTTCCAGGTGTGACCTGTCTCCTGGCCTTAGTGTATGTGTTCCAGGTGTGATCTGTCTCCTGGCCTGAGTGTATGTGTTCCAGGTGTGATCTGTCTCCTGGCCTGAGTGTATGTGCTTTAGGTGTGATCTGTCTCCTGGTCTGAGTGTATGTGTTCCATGTGTGATCTGTCTCCTGGCCTGAGTGTATGTGTTCCAGGTGTGATCTGTCTCCTGGCCTGAGTGTATGTGTTCCATGTGTGATTTGTCTCCTGGCCTGAGTGTATGTGTTCTAGATGTGATTTGTCTCCTGGCCTGTGTGTATGTGTTCCAGGTGTGATCTGTCTCCTGGCCTGAGTGTTTGTGTTCTAGGTATGATCTGTCTCCTGGCCTTAGTGTATGTGTTCTAGGTGTGATCTGTCTCCTGGCCTGAGTGTATGTGTTCTAGGTGTGATCTGTCTCCTGGCTATAGTGTATGTGTTCTAGGTGTGATCTGTCTCCTGGCTTGAGTGTATGTGTTCTAGGTGTGACCTGTCTCCTGGCTATAGTGTATGTGTTCTAGGTGTGATCTGTCTCCTGGCTTGAGTGTATGTGTTCTAGGTGTGATCTGTCTTTTGGCCTGAGTGTATGTGTTCTAGGTGTGATCTGTCTCCTGGCCTGAGTGTATGTGTTCTAGGTGTGATCTGTCTCCTGGCCTGAGTGTATGTGTTCCAGGTGTGATCTGTCTCCTGGCCTGAGTGTATGTGTTCTAGGTGTGATCTGTCTCCTGGCCTGAGTGTATGTGTTCTAGGTGTGACCTGTCTCCTGGCTATAGTGTATGTGTTCTAGGTGTGATCTGTCTCCTGGCTTGAGTGTATGTGTTCTAGGTGTGATCTGTCTTTTGGCCTGAGTGTATGTGTTCTAGGTGTGATCTGTCTCCTGGCCTGAGTGCATGTGTTCCAGGGGTGATCTGTCTCCTGGCCTGAGTGTATGTGTTCCAGGTGTGATCTCTCTCCTGGCCTGAGTGTATGTGTTCTAGGTGTGATCTGTCTCCTTGCCTGAGTGTATGTGTTCTAGGTGTTATCTGTCTCCTGGCCTGAGTGTATGTGTTCCAGGTGTGGTCTGTCTCCTGGCCTGAGTGTATGTATTCCTGGTGTGATCTGTCTCCTCGCCTGAGTGTATGTGTTCTAGGTGTGATCTGTCTCCTGGCCTGAGTGTATGTGTTCCAGGTGTGATCTGTCTCCTGGCCTGAGTGTATGTTTTCCAGGTGTGATCTGTCTCCTGGCCTGAGTGTATGTATTCTAGGTGTGATCTGTCTCCTGGCCTGAGTGTATGTGTTCGTGGTGTGATCTGTCTCCTGGCCTGAGTGTATGTGTTCTAGGTGTGATCTGTCTCCTGGCCTGAGTGTATGTGTTCCAGGTGTAATCTGTATCGTGTCCTGAGTGTATGTGTTCCAGGTGTGATCTGTCTCCTGATCTGACTGTATGTGTTCCAGGTGTGACCTGTCGACTTGCCTGAGTGTATGTGTTCTAGGTGAGATCTGTCTCCTGGTCTGAGTGTATGTATTCTAGGTGTGATCTGTCTCCTGGCCTGAGTGTATGTGTTCTATGTGTGATCTGTCTCCTGGCCTGAGTGTATGTGTTCCAGGTATGACCTGTCTCCTGGCCTGAGTGTATGTGTTCCATGTGTGATCTGTCTCCTTGCCTGAGTGTATGTGTTCTAGATGTGATCTGTCTTCTGGCCTGAGTGTATGTGTTCTAGGTGTGATCTGTCTCCTGGCCTGTGTGTATGTGTTCCAGGTGTGATCTGCCTCTTGGCCTGAGTGTATGTGTTCCTGGTGTGATCTGTCTCCTGGCCTGTGTGTATGTGTTCTAGATGCGATCTGTCTCCTCGCCTGAGTGTATGTATTGTATGTGTTACCTGTCTCCTGCCCTGAGTGTATGTGTTCTAGGTGTGATCTGTCTCCTGGTCTGTGTGTATGTGTTCTAGGTGTGATCTGTCTCCTGGCCTGAGTGTATGTGTTCCTGGTGTGATCTCTCTCCTGGCCTGTGTGTATGTGTTCTAGATGCGATCTGTCTCCTCGTCTGAGTGTATGTATTGCATGTGTTACCTGTCTCCTGCCCTGAGTGTATGTGTTCTAGGTGTGATCTGTCTCCTGGTCTGTGTGTATGTGTTCTAGGTGTGATCTGTCTCCTGGCCTGAGTGTATGTGTTCTAGGTGTGATCTGTCTCCTGGCGTGAGTGTATGTGTTCCACGTGTGATCTGTCTCCTGGCCTGAGTGTATGTGTTCTAGGTGTGATCTGTCTCCTGGTCTGTGTGTATGTGTTCTAGGTGTGATCTGTCTCCTGGCGTGAGTGTATGTGTTCCAGGTGTGATCTGTCTCCTGGCCTGAGTGTATGTGTTCTATTTGTGATCTGTTTCCTGGCGTGAGTGTATGTGTTCCAGGTGTGATCTGTCTCCTGGCCTGAGTGTATGTTTTTCAGGTGTGATCTGTCTCCTGGCCTGAGTGTATGTGTTCCAGGTGTGTTCTGTCTCCTGGCCTGAGTGTATGTGTTCTAGGTGTGATCTGTCTCCTGGCCTGAGTGTATGTGTTCCATGTGTGATCTGTCTCCTGGCCTGAGTGTATGTGTTCTAGATGTGATCTGTCTCCTGGCCTCAGTGTATGTGTTCGAGGTGTGATCTGCTTCTTGGCCTGAGTGTATGTGTTCCAGGTGTGATCTGTCTGCTGGCCTGTGTGTATGTGTTCTAGATGCGATCTGTCTCCTCGCCTGAGTGTATGTATTGCATGTGTTACCTGTCTCCTGCCCTGAGTGTATGTGTTCTAGGTGTGATCTGTCTCCTTGCCTGAGTGTATGTGTTGCAAGTGTGATCTGTCTCCTGGCCTGAGTGTATGTGTTCCAGGTGTGATCTGTCTCCTGGCCTGAGTGTATGTGTTGCAAGTGTGATCTGTCTCCTGGCCTGAGTGTATGTGTTGCAAGTGTGATCTGTCTCCTGGCCTGAGAGTATGTGTTCTAGGTGTGATCTGTCTCCTGGCCTGAGTGTATGTGTTGCAAGTGTGATCTGTCTCCTGGCCTGAGTGTATGTGTTCCAGGTGTGATCTGTCTCCTGGCCTGAGTGTATGTGTTCTATGTGTGATCTGTCTCCTGGCCTGAGTTTATGTGTTCCAGGTGTGATCTGTCTCCTGGCCTGAGTGTATGTTTTTCAGGTGTTATCTGTCTCCTGGCCTGAGTGTATGTGTTCCAGGTGTGATCTGTCTCCTGGCCTGAGTGTATGTGTTCCAGGTGTGATCTGTCTCCTGGCCTGAGTGTATGTGTTCTAGGTGTGATCTGTCTCCTGGTCCGAGTGTATGTGTTCCAGGTGTGGTCTGTCTCCTGGCATGAGTGTATGTGTTCTAGGTGCGATCTTTTTTTCCTGGCCTGAGTGTATGTGTTCTAGGTGTGATCTGTCTCCTGGCCTGAGTGTATGTGTTCCAGGTGTGATCTGTCTCCTGGCCTGAGTGTATGTGTTCTAAGTGTGATCTGTCTCCTGGCCTGAGTGTATGTGTTCTAATTGTGATCTGTCTCCTTGCCTGAGTGTATGTGTTCCAGGTGTGATCTGTTTCCAGGCCTGAGTGTATGTGTTGCAGGTGTGATCTGTCTCCTGGCCTGAGTGTATGTGTTCCAGGTTTGATCTGTCTCCTGGCCTGAGTGTATGTGTTCCAGGTGTGATCTGTCTCCTGGCTTGAGTGTATGTGCTCTAGGTGTGATCTGTCTCCTGGTCTGAGTGTATGTGTTCCATGTGTGATCTGTCTCCTGGCCTGAGTGTATGTGTTCCAGGTGTGATCTGTCTCCTGGCCTGAGTGTATGTGTTCCTGGTGTGATCTGTCTCCTGGTCTGAGTATATGTGTTCCAGGTGTGATCTGTCTCCTGGCCTGAGTGTATGTGTTCTAGGTGTGATCTGTCTCCTGGTCTGAGTGCATGTGTTCTAGGTGTGATCTGTCTCCTGGCCTGAGTGTATGTGTTCCAGGTGTGATCTGTCTCCTGGCCTGAGTGTATGTGTTCCTGGTGTGATCTGTCTCCTGGTCTGAGTATATGTGTTCTAGGTGTGATCTGTCTCCTGGCCTGAGTGTATGTGTTCTAGGTGTGATCTGTCTCCTGGTCTGAGTGCATGTGTTCTAGGTGTGATCTGTCTCCTGGCCTGAGTGTATGTGTTCCAGGTGTGATCTATCTCCTGGCCTGAGTGTATGTGCTCTAGGTGTGATCTGTCTCCTGGCCTGAGTGTATGTGTTCTAGGTGTGATCTGTCTCCTGGCCTGAGTGTATGTGTTCTAGGTGTGATCTGTCTCCTGGCCTGAGTGTATGTGTTCCAGGTGTGATCTGTCTCCTGGTCTGAGTGCATGTGTTCCAGGTGTGATCTGCCTCCTGGCCTGAGTGTATGTGTTCCAGGTGTGATCTGTCTCCTGGTCTGAGTGCATGTGTTCCAGGTGTGATCTGTCTCCTGGCCTGAGTGTATGTGTTCTAGGTGTGATCTGTCTCCTGGCCTGAGTGTATGTGTTCTAGGTGTGATCTGTCTCCTGGCCTGAGTGTATGTGTTCCAGGTGTGATCTGTCTCCTGGTCTGAGTGCATGTGTTCCAGGTGTGATCTGCCTCCTGGCCTGAGTGTATGTGTTCCAGGTGTGATCTGTCTCCTGGTCTGAGTGCATGTGTTCCAGGTGTGATCTGTCTCCTGGCCTGAGTGTATGTGTTCTAGGTGTGATCTGTCTCCTGGCCTGAGTGTATGTGTTCCAGGTGTGATGTGTCTCCTGGCCCGAGTGTATGTGTTCTATGTGTGATCTGCCTCCTGGCCTGAGTGTATGTGTTCCAGGTGTGATCTGTCTCCTGGCCTGAGTGTATGTGTTCCAGGTGTGATGTGTCTCCTGGCCTGAGTGTATGTGTTCCAGGTGTGATCTGTCTCCTGGCCTGAGTGTATGTGTTCCAGGTGTGATCTGTCTCCTGGCCTGAGTGTATGTGTTCCAGGTGTGATCTGTCTCCTGGCCTGAGTGTATGTGTTCCAGGTGTGATCTGTCTCCTGGCCTGAGTGAAGCGTCAACACTGAACACTAAATTCTTTAAAGGAGAGAACACAAGAGACTTTAATGGTTAAATTACGAGACATAATTAGTTAGTGAGTAAGACACATGTACAACAGTTGGGTATCATTATTGTTGAAACGTTTCGCCTGCGCGGTAGGTATCTTCAATTAAATACAGAGGATAACGTGTTTTAGGCAGCAGTAGTAGTGACGAGGTAAAGAAGTAATCAGTCCCTCAACGTTTGAGAAATAGTTTCAGGTGGTCAGTTCCTCACCCCGGGGAAGAGTTCACCTCCATAGTCTTGAATTATATTGATTTAGCAGACTTGGCCTCCTGTTTGCTGACCTGATCGGTCAAGCCATTGTACCCGCCCTAGGCACCTCAACCTGTCTAATCAGGAGCTGTTTTGAGAGATTTTTGTGTTCCCTCATGAAGACAGTTAGAGATTTGTTGGTCATTTCCCTTATGCATGAAAATCGGGTGTCAAAGAATCTTGGTCTTTTTATATTTATAAAGTTTTCTTTTGAGTACACTCGTTACTCTCCTGCTTTTCATGGGAGGTGTCCTGCACCGTCTGCCAAGTGTTTTGTTTTCATAAGCAGTAATTTCGGTGTGCAGCTTTGGTACCAGTCACTCCAGTATCTTCCTGGTATAGATTATGATGTACCTTTCTCGCCTGCCTTCTAAGGAATACAGTAATTTAAGTGCTTGACTGAGTTATAGGAGCTGTGTAAGTTCTCTGTAGATTTTCCAGCTCGACAATTTCGGCTGCCTTGAAGGAGGGCACAACACTACTCCTGCGCAGAGGGAACGAGTGACCTGTAGAGTATCATCATTGGCTTGGCATATCTTGGTTTAAAAGTTCTGGTTACCCAACCTTTCATTTTTCTTGCAGTTGCGATAATACTGTTGTTGTGCTCCTTGAACGTAAGATCTTCTGACATTATCACTCCCAGGTCTCTCAGATTTAACTTATGTTCTGTTGAGAGGTTTGAGTTTGCCTTGTAGTCTGATAGTAATGATGGTAATAGTAGTCATAATAGTGGTGGTGATAGTAGTAGTAACAGTAGTAGTATTTCATTAGTTTATCCTAATTATTACTGGTCAACACTCATTTTCTGGTCAATGATATTGCACCGATCTTAGGGTAAGTTTGTGGTGCTGATTCCGAATAGGTCATCGGTTTTGCATGATTTGCACTAGTTTTTGAAAATTTGATATCAAACTGAAAAACGTAAGAGATGTGAAAAATATATAGATCAGGCAGTGCTGACTTGTAAATCGCATTAAAATTATTTTTTAGCAAGCATGTAAGAAGTTTACGATCTTCAGATCAACACAAATAGGCATCTTGTGATCTTCAGATCAACACAAATAGGCATCTTGTGATCTTCAGATCAACACAAATAGGCATCTTGTGATCTTCATAACAAAGCCTCTGCAATACCATTTTGATATTTTCTTATTCTTCTGTAAGTTTTATTCAGTAAGCAATTGTAAGAGATGCATACTGATTACCATTTCAAGCTTCTAATGGAGCTGTCTATAAACAGCCGCCAATTTCCTAGTCGATATTCAAGTCCCATTCGAAGTCCAGGGAAGTTATTGCAGTATACAAGTTCTTCATCTTGGCTGAATGTGGCATGCAAAGAGTACGTAACCTTTATTCGGTGCATGTACACACCCTAATTTACAGGCTATCTCTCCCAACCAGCAAACCAGGGACTAAGGGTTGACGATGGGGCCCCGTCGTTCAATCAGTACCCAGGTTCCAGCCAATGAGAAGATGGTTTTGGCAATCGTAGAGGTGTTGTGGGTACCACTCACCTGTCTGCCCTTGTCATTCCCATTCTAGAGCTGGTTGAAGCACGGTCTGCTCTCTAGTGGCTTCTATTCTGCCTTGCTTACCGTGGAGTGCACTAATACCTATTGTTGTACATAGTGTATATAGTGTACATACTTCTGTTCTAAATTGGTGAAGGATAATATAAGTCAAAAGCTTTTCTGCTGTGTTTATTTTGCTCCCTTTACACCCAGGATAACAGGCCTTTGGGACTCCTGGGTTGTAATATGAGTAGCCTGTCCGAGAGCTGGAGCTGGACTTAGAGCATGGGTTGAGCCTAGGTTGACGCTGGAAGCAGGAACATTGTGTAGCTTGCTGTCTGGCATTGCATTAGCTTTGCCAACGCTTTACAAACTTTGCGTGTCAAGTGCCTTGCTATGGTTAGCCTTGCTATTGTATGATCGTTCAACAGCTCGCTACTAGCTTGTTCGGTGTGCTCGCTTCACTACGGTCAATCTTGTGTGAAGATTTTTCAGTCACCTTTGTAATCGTACTGTGCATAGCTAAGCGTGTTCTGCAAATAACATGTTACGTTGGGGTATTCTGCAATCGTACTGTACATAGCAAATAACTTATACATTGGGGTATGCCACCTAGACGAATCAGACGTCTGGTGTCGGCATATACTTTATTTAACTTGCCTAAATTGTCCCTACAGCGTTGTTGGTAAATTGCTCGTTCCATTGGCATTGATTACGAACGCACTCTCACAGCTGCGCAACTGCATTCACTGATCACTGACAAACTTCGGGAAGAGGAGATGGCACATCAGACTCCTCCCTCTACGGGAGCCAGGAATAAAACTCCGATGTTCTCGCAGGAGGAAGATGATACATCAATGGAGCAAAATCGTCAGTCTAGTGCAGCAGGGTTGTCTCAAGGCGAATCAGCGGCGTTGGCCCTTGAGCTGGCAAAAATCAATCTTGAGCAAACTAGGGAACAGAGGGCATTTGCCAAAGAAGAGTTTGATAGGGAAAAAGAGAAGGCAGTTTTCTCATCTTGTAAGTGATTTTAGTTTACAGAAAGCAGTACAGCTTGTTTCCCGCTTCAATGAGGCCGAACCAGAACAATTTTTCGAAGTTTTCGAAAATCAGGCTCTAGCCTTGAGGTGGCCGGAACAGCATTGGGTGTTGTTGGTTCACACAGCATTGTTTGGTAAGGCACAGGAATTTATGTCAGTGTTAAATGACACTGATTTTTTCCGATTATAAAATAGTGAAGACCACAGTTTTGGGAGAATATACATGTATCCCAGCTAAATATAGAAAGATCTTTAAGTTAGGCAGACGACAGCTTGGTCAGTCCCTGGTTGATTTTGTGCGACAGCAGACCTAAGCTTTTACCAGCTGGTATAAAGCAAGTGGTGTTGCTACCTTCGATGATCTTGTGCAGCTTATTCTGGTTGACAACTTGCTGGAGTCTGTGGGACCAGAGGTTAGAGTCTTTCTGCAGCATAGTGACTTAACCACTGCATTGGAGGCAGCCAGGTTGGCTGATACCTTTGAAACTAACCGCTCCTTTCCCGAGTGGTCACATCTCTCTTTTCAACAGCCTGGCATGAGCAGAGATCGTCAACCTTGGAGGATGAAGTGCCAGCCGGAGGGAGAACGTCTACGTCAGCCAACTAAGTCACCTGGTGAGCCACACTTCACAACTTATGGTCCACCTGCTGAGAGACAAACCACTCAACATGGTGCAACTCGACAACAGTATCCAGAGAGACACCAGCCAGAGCGACACCAGTTGCAACGTCAGCAGGGAGTAAAGGGCAAGCTTGTCGTCTGCTTCCTGTGTAACAAAGTAGGTCACATCCGTTCCAACTGTCCCCACAAACCCAACCTATTGGGAAAATCTATAATATCCCTAGTAACATGTCCCTATAAGAAGTAGAGAAAGGGATGGCCCCCTATTACTGTCAGAGTCGTATTTCCCTTCAGGAAGACTCAACAACAACTGAAGTCAGAACCTTTAGAGATACTGGAACATATTGCTCACTTATACGAGAGGGAATATTACCCCTTTCAAAGAACACCTCCTTAAATTTCTCTGTTTTGCTGGAAGCATTTGGAGGAGCTGTATAGTCTGTCCGCTTGCATAGAATTTATGTACAGTGCAAATATTACACTGGATACTTCACTGTGGGTGTATCCAAGGGATTCCCCATGAAAGATGCCATGTTATTACTGGGTAATAACATTACCACTGCTAGTGTATGTCCTGAACCCTTAATGAGTAATTCTTCTCCAGTGTTGGCCATAACTCGAGCAACATCCCAAGGGTTGTCTGGCGAGAATGCTGACCTATCCATGGACGATTCTGATCTCGGAATAGCCAATTTGTTTTACGAGGAAAACTGGCCAGGGCCTCGTAGATCAGGTGAACAAACCCAGATCAAGCCTTCCTTTTCCAGGGTAGCAGGATTGACAGATATTTGTTTCCATGCCTGAGGGACTGTTCTTCCGGGAGAAACAACGAAAGGATCCTTCTCTGAGTTTCGCTTTTCAGGCAGCCATGGGTAAATCCTCTTTGGATCATCCGGTCAAGTATAAACTTAAAAACGACTATTTGATTTGCACTGAGACTGGTAAGGAGATAGAGGGGCGGCAACTGTCAGACAGGTTAGTAGATCCAACAAAGCTTAGACCTCAAATATTGAATATAGCTCATAATACTTCATTAGGAGGTCACCTAGGAATTACTAAAACATTATTTAGAATCACAAAAGAATTTTATTGGCCAAAATTAAAGCAGGATGCGAAGAACCGTATCCGCTGTTGCCGAGAATGTCAGCAAGTAGGGAAACCTGGACATTCCATTAAACCTGCACCTCTCCAACCTATACCTGCTGATGGAGAACCTTTTGCAGATTTAATTATAGATTGCATAGATCCACTACCTAAGTCAAAGTCTGGAAATCAGTACCTATTTACCATTATTGACAGAGTAACTAGATACCCTGAAGCAATTCCCATGTGCAGTATTAATACTAAAGCTATTCTCAAAGCTTTAACCAGATTTATTTCTTGTTTTGGCATTCCTAAAACTATTCAAAGTGATCAAGGCACTAACTTCACTGCCAAAGCATTTAGGGAAGCATTAACTAGGTTAGGGATAATTCACAACTTATCCACTGTCTATCATCCTCAGTCCCAAGGCACCTTGGAAAGATTCCATCAGACGTTAAAAACCATGATGAGAACTTTTTGGATGCATTTTCCTACAGACTGGGATGAATCACTACCTTTGTTCCGTTTGAGCTGATCTTTGGGCACAATGTACGAGGTCCTCTTCTGGTGCTCAGAGAAGGATGGATGGGAGAAGACGTTAGCTCCACACTCTACAACCCATCTTCAAGGTTGCAGGTGGCACGTCAGTTAGCGAAGGCTAACCTAAAGGCAGCTCAAAATAAGATGAAACAGAGGTATGACAGAAATGCATACAAAAGTGTTGGTGCAGGAACCTATACTTGGCCACACCTTGAAAGCTAGATTTAGAGTAATGACTCTGTTCTCCACCTCTAAGGACGACTCTGACTCTTTGCACTCTATTTCTGAAATTAATGTCAAACTTCCAAAATGTATCCTCCTCATGACGGTGTGGAAGGTGATCATTACATAGGGTTACTACACGTCTTGTTGACATATAACTTCCATATGTCAGGTATATCACCTGTAAATCATGGACGATGCCTACCTGGTTGTAGGCAATCGCCTCACGGTGCCTTCTGGTTAACCCAGTCAAATTCCGTATCTACCTATTAGCTGTAGCTAATCCAGTTAAATACGAGTTTGAGAGGACTTACCTGGGTGTTTGTAGCATACCCACGTGATTAATAACACCAAAATCGTTGACTTGATTGAAGAAATGTGACACTCTTGGCCACATCTTCTGTCGTCTGCTTGACACACGTCACCTGGCAAATATCATTTATATTAGTCATACCAATTCCTGGCAGGAAGGATGTCTGGCGTTAGTGCGCAGAGGACAGCTAGTTATCTCTTCCTCTGTTCTTCCTGGAAATCCACACAAAACTGGCCACGAATGTGTCTACGTCTCAACACAAGGTGGTACTGATGCCACCTTGTGTTGCCGAGAACACATTGCAATCCGCCCTACCAGCCTCTGCACTCTCCCTTCAAGGGAGTTTCTGCTGACCTACAGTCTACAGACATTAGTTGCCAGTACTTGCGATTGGCCACAACCAAGAATTACTGTTTCCTTGAGTTTTAGGTACAGGCTGTAGAGAATAATGCCCCTAACTATATTATCAAGTTTGAGGCAAATTATCGAATTTTTAATGGTAAGGGAAACTGCAGTTCCCACAGGCAAACACGAGTGTACACTCGAGCAGAGACTCTTGCAAGCGGAGAAGTGGTCTTGTGATGCTGTAGTAGCATAAGTATCTGATCTATGATCAATTTGCAATCTTGCTTGATAATAACACATGCAAACTGAGCTGTTGTTTTCGTGTACATATTCAATCTTCATCTCCAGATGTTGAAATGGGTAAGAGAGATTTTAGCCCCCTTTTACAGGGGCGTGCCATTACCCAAGGGTTGTCACTTTCACCAGAGGGCATCACTTTCCTCAGGGGGGCATTATTTTTCCCAGGAATCTTCACTTTCTGAGGTTTTTTTTTTTAATTTCTCCACAACGGTGGACGTGGTGGTTTTCGACTCTCCATACCATAGACACACCCAAATTTAAATTTTTCCCTTGTCTGTTTTTCCACTGTCGTAAACATTCTACACAGCTTTGCAAACCATATGTGGAGCCCAAGACTTGTCTGTTCTCCAGCGCTACTCCAGAATAAGCAACATTACCTTGTTTTACAAAGTCTGTGACGTTTTATCTTTGTTTTTACAAAGAGTATTCAATACAATTCTAACAAAATGCACTGGAATTTAAGCAGATTCTTCATCAAGAACTCAACTTTATCGGAAAAAAACAACAAAATTAAGGTTTCTGACACAACTCCTCTCATTATATATTAAATCATGACCAACATCCTGTTACCTCCACCCCATGACCTCCCCATGACCACCCCATGACCTCCCCATGACCACCCCATGACCACCCCATGACCTCCCCATGACCACCCCAAGACCTCCACCCTATGACCTCCACCCCATGACCTCCCCATGACCACCCCATGACCTCCCCATGACCTCCACCCCATGACCTCCCCTTGACCACCCCATGACCTCCCCATGACCACCCCATGACCTCCACCCCATGACCTCCCCATGACCTCCACCCCATGACCTCTCCATGACCACCCCATGACCTCCCCATGACCTCCCCATGACCTCCACCCCATGACCTCCCCATGACCACCCCATGACCTCCCCATGACCACCCCATGACCTGCCCTTGACCACCCCATGACCTCCCCATGACCACCCCATGACCTCCACCCCATGACCTCCCCATGACCTCCACCCCATGACCTCTCCATGACCACCCCATGACCTCCCCATGACCTCCCCATGACCTCCACCCCATGACCTCCCCATGACCACCCCATGACCTCCCCATGACCACCCCATGACCTCCCCTTGACCACCCCATGACCTACCCATGACCACCCCATGACCTCCACCCCATGACTTCCCCATGACCTCCACCCCATGACCTCTCCCTGACCACCCCATGACCTCCCCATGACCTCCCCATGACCTCCACCCCATGACCACCCCATGACCACCCCAAGACCACCCCATGACCTCCCCATGACCACCCCATGACCTCCACCCCATGACCTCCCCATGACCTCCACCCCATGACCTCTCCATGACCACCCCATGACCTCCCCATGACCTCCCCATGACCTCCCCCCCAAGACCTCCCCATGACCACCCCATGACCTCCCCATGACCACCCCATGACCTCCACCCCATCACCTCCCCATGACCACCCTATGACCTCCACCCCATGACCTCCCCATGACCTCCCCCTGACCACCCCATGACCTCCCCATGACCTCCACCCCATGACCACCCCATGACCTCCACCCCATGACCTCCCCATGACCACCCCATGACCTCCACCCCATGACCTCCCCATGACCACCCCATAACCTCCACCCCATGACCTCCCCATGACCACCCCATGACCACCCCATGACCTCCCCATGACCACCCCATGACCTCCCCATGACCACCCCATGACCTCCACCCCATGACCTCCCCATGACCACCCCATGACCTCCACCCCATGACCTCCCCATGATCATCCCATGACCTCCACCCCATGACCTTCCCATGACCACCCCATGACCTCCACCCCATGACCTCCATCCAATGACCTCCATCCCATGACCACCCCATGACCACCCTTTGACCACCCCATGACCACCCCATGACCTCCACCCCATGACCTCCATCCCATGACCACCCATGACCACCCCATGACCACCCCATAACCACCCCATGACCTCCATCCCATGACCTCCATCCCATGACCTCCACACCATGACCACCCCATGACCCCCCTATGACCACCCCATGACCACCCCATGACCACCACCCCATGACCTCCCCATGACCACCCCATGACCTCCCCATGACCACCCCAGAACCTCCACCCCATGACCTTCCCATGACCACCCCATGACCACCCCATGACCTCCCCATGACCACCCCATGACCTCCCCATGACCATCCCATGACCATCCCATGACCTCCACCCCATGACCTCCCCATGAGCACCCCATGACTTCCACCCCATGACCTTCCCATGACCACCCCATGACCTCCACCCCATGACCTCCATCCAATGACCTCCATCCCATGACCACCCCATGACCACCCTATGACCACCCCATGACCACCCCATGACCTCCACCCCATGACCTCCATCCCATGACAACCCCATGACCACCCCTGACCACCCCTGACCACCCCATGACCACCCCATGACCACCCCATGACCTCCATCCCATGACCTCCACTCCATGACCAACCCATGACCACCCCATGACCACCCCATGACCACCCCATGACCACCCAATGACCACCCCATGACCACCCCATGACCACCCCATGATCTTCACCCCATGACCACCTCATGACCACCCCATGACCACCCCATGATCTTCACCCCATGACCACCCCATGACCATCCCATGACCACCCCATAATCTTCACCCCATGGCCGTCCCATGACTACCCCATGATCTTCACCCCATGACCACCCCATGATCTTCACCCCATGACCACCCCATGACCACCCCATGACTACCCCATGACCACCCCATGACCACCCCATGACCACCCCACGATCTTCACCCCATGACCACCCCATGATCTTCACCTCATGACCACCCCATGACCACCCCATGATCTTCACCCCATGACCACCCCATGACCACCCCATGACCCTCACTCCATGACCTCCACTCATAACCTCCATCCCATATGGGACCACCCCATGACCATCCCATGACCTTTACCCCATGACCTCCACCCCATGACCTCCACCGCATGACCTTCACCCCATGACCTCCATCCCATGACCATCCGATGACCACCCCATGACCTCCATCCCATGACCACCCCATGACCTCCATCCCAAGACCACCCCATGACCACCCCATGACCTTCGCCCCATGCCCTCCACCCTATGACCTCCACCCCATGACCTCCACCCCAGGACCACCCCCTGACCTCCGTCCCAAGACCTCCACCCCATGACCTCCACCCCAGGACCTCTACCCTATGACCTCCACCCCATGACTACCCCATGACTACCCCATGACCTTCACCCCATGACCTCCACCCCATGACCCCCCCATGACCTCTACCCCATGGCCTCCACCCCATGACCGCCACCCCACGACCTCCACCCCATGACCTCCGCCCCATGACCACCCCATGAACCCACCCCATGGCCTCCCCATGACCACCTCATGACCACCCCATGACCACCCCATGACCTAAACCATAGACACACCCAAATTTAAATTTTTCCCTTGTCTGTTTTTCCACTGTCGTAAACATTCTACACAGCTTTGCAAACCATATGTGGAGCCCAAGACTTGTCTGTTCTCCAGCGCTACTCCAGAATAAGCAACATTACCTTGTTTTACAAAGTCTGTGACGTTTTATCTTTGTTTTTACAAAGAGTATTCAATACAATTCTAACAAAATGCACTGGAATTTAAGCAGATTCTTCATCAAGAACTCAACTTTATCGGAAAAAAACAACAAAATTAAGGTTTCTGACACAACTCCTCTCATTATATATTAAATCATGACCAACATCCTGTTACCTCCACCCCATGACCTCCCCATGACCACCCCATGACCTCCCCATGACCACCCCATGACCACCCCATGACCTCCCCATGACCACCCCATGACCTCCACCCTATGACCTCCACCCCATGACCTCCCCATGACCACCCCATGACCTCCCCATGACCTCCACCCCATGACCTCCCCTTGACCACCCCATGACCTCCCCATGACCACCCCATGACCTCCACCCCATGACCTCCCAATGACCTCCACCCCATGACCTCTCCATGACCACCCCATGACCTCCCCATGACCTCCCCATGACCTCCACCCCATGACCTCCCCATGACCACCCCATGACCTCCCCATGACCACCCCATGACCTCCACCCCATGACCTCCCCATGACCAAGCCATGACCTCCCCATGACCACCCCATGACCTCCCCATGACCACCCCATGACCTCCACCCCATGACCTCCCCATGACCACCCCATGACCACCCCCTGACCACCCCATGACCACCCCATGACCTCCCCATGACCACCCCATGACCTCCACCCTATGACCTCCACCCCATGACCTCCCCATGACCACCCCATGACCTCCCCATGACCTCCACCCCATGACCTCCCCTTGACCACCCCATGACCTCCCCATGACCACCCCATGACCTCCACCCCATGACCTCCCCATGACCTCCACCCCATGACCTCTCCATGACCACCCCATGACCTCCCCATGGCCACCCCATGACCTCCACCCCATGACCTCCCCATGACCACCCCATGACCTCCCCATGACCTCCACCCCATGACCTCCCCTTGACCACCCCATGACCTGCCCATGACCTCCCCATGACCTCCACCCCATGACCTCCCCATGACCTCCCCATGACCACCCCATGACCTCCCCATGAGCTCCACCCCATGACCTCCCCATGACCTCCCCATGACCACCCCATGACCTCCCCATGACCTCCACCCCATGACCTCCCCATGACCTCCCCATGACCACCCCCAGACCTCCCCATGACCTCCACCCCATGACCTCCCCTTGACCACCCCATGACCTCCCCATGACCTCCCCATGACCTCCACCCCATGACCACCCCATGACCTCCCCATGACCACCCCATGACCTCCCCATGACCTCCACCCCATGACCTCCCCTTGACCACCCCATGACCACCCCATGACCACCCCATGACCTCCACCCTATGACCTCCACCCCATGACCTCCCCATGACCACCCCATGACCTCCCCATGACCTCCACCATATGACCTCCACCCCATGACCTCCCCATGACCTCCCCATGACCACCCCATGACCTCCACCCTATGACCTCCACCCCATGACCTCCCCATGACCACCCCATGACCTCCCCATGACCTCCACCCCATGACCTCCCCTTGACCACCCCATGACCTCCCCATGACCACCCCATGACCTCCACCCCATGACCTCCCCATGACCTCCACCCCATGACCTCTCCATGACCACCCCATGACCTCCCCATGACCTCCCCATGACCTCCACCCCATGACCTCCCCATGACCACCCCATGACCTCCCCATGACCACCCCATGACCTCCACCCTATGACCTCCACCCCATGACCTCCACCCCATGACCTCCCCATGACCACCCCATGACCTCCACCCCATGACCTCCACCCCATGACCTCCCCATGACCTCCCCATGACCTCCCCATGACCACCCCATGACCTCCCCATGACCTCCCCATGACCACCCCATGACCTCCCCATGACCTCCACCCCATGACCTCCCTATGACCACCCCATGACCTCCACCCTATGACCTCCACCCCATGACCTCCCCATGACCACCCCATGACCTCCACCCCATGACCTCCCCCTGACCACCCCATGACCTCCCCATGACCTCCCCATGACCACCCCATGACCTCCCCATGACCTCCACCCCATGACCACCCCATGACCTCCACCCCATGACCTCCCCATGACCACCCCATGACCTCCACCCCATGACCTCCCCATGACCACCCCATAACCTCCACCCCATGACCTCCCCATCACCACCCCATGACCACCCCATGACCACCCTATGACCTCCACCCCATGACCTCCCCATGGCCACCCCATGACCTCCACCCCATGACCTCCCCATGACCACCCCATGACCTCCCCATGACCTCCCCATGACCACCCCATGACCTCCCCATGACCTCCCCATGACCACCCCATGACCCCATGACCACCCCATGACCTCCACCCCATGACCTCCCCATGACCTCCACCCCATGACCTCCCCATGACCACCCCATGACCTCCCCATGACCACCCCATGACCTCCACCCCATCACCTCCCCATGACCACCCCAAGACCTCCACCCCATGACCTCCCCATGACCTCCCCATGACCACCCCATGACCTCCCCATGACCTCCACCCCATGACCACCCCATGACCACCCCATGATTTCCACCCCATGACCTCCCCATGACCACCCCATGACCTCCACCCCGTGACCTCCCCATGACCACCCCATAACCTCCACCCCATGACCTCCCCATCACCACCCCATGACCACCCCATGACCTCCCCATGACCACCCCATGACCACCCCATGACCACCCCATGACCTCCACCCCATCACCTCCCCATGACCACCCCAAGACCTCCACCCCATGACCTCCCCATGACCTCCCCATGACCACCCCATGACCTCCCCATGACCTCCACCCCATGACCACCCCATGACCACCCCATGACCTCCACCCCATGACCTCCCCATGACCACCCCATGACCTCCACCCCGTGACCTCCCCATGACCACCCCATAACCTCCACCCCATGACCTCCCCATCACCACCCCATGACCACCCCATGACCTCCCCAAGACCACCCCATGACCTCCCCATGACCACCCCATGACCTTCACCCCATGACCTCCCCATGACCACCCCATGACCTCCACCCCATGACCTCCCCATGATCATCCCATGACCTCCACCCCATGACCTTCCCATGACCACCCCATGACCTCCATCCCATGACCACCCCATGACCACCCTTTGACCACCCCATGACCACCCCATGACCTCCACCCCATGACCTCCACCCCATGACCTCCATCCCATGACCACCCCATGACCACCCCATGACCACCCCATGACCACCCCATGACCACCCCATGACCTCCATCCCATGACCTCCACACCATGACCACCCCATGACCACCCCATGACCCCCCTATGACCACCCCATGACCACCCCATGACCTCCACCCCATGACCTCCACCCCATGACCTCCCGATGACCACCCCATGACCTCCACCCCATGACCTCCCCATGAGCACCCCATGACCTCCACCCCATGACCTCCCCATGACCACCCCATAACCACCCCATGACCTCCCCATGACCACCCCATGACCTCCCCATGACCATCCCATGACCTCTACCCCATGACCTCCCCATGAGCACCCCATGACCTCCACCCCATGACCTCCCCATGATCACCCCATGACTTCCACCCCATGACCTTCCCATGACCACCCCATGACCTCCACCCCATGACCTCCATCCAATGACCTCCATCCCATGACCACCCCATGACCACCCTATGACCACCCCATGACCACCCCATGACCTCCACCCTACGACCTCCATCCCATGACAACCCCATGACCACCCCTGACCACCCCATGACCACCCCATGACCATCCCATGACCTCTACCCCATGACCTCCACACCATGACCACCCCATGACCACCCCATGACCACCCCATGACCACCCCATGACCACCCCATGACCACCCCATGATCTTCACCCCATGACCACCTCATGACCACTCCATGACCACCCCATGATCTTCACCCCATGACCACCCCATGACCATCCCATGACCACCCCATAATCTTCACCCCATGGCCATCCCATGACTACCCCATGATCTTCACCCCATGACCACCCCATGACCACCCCATGATCTTCACCCCATGACCACCCCATGACCACCCCATGACCACCCCACGATCTTCACCCCATGACCACCCCATGATCTTCACCCCATGACCACCCCATGACCACCCCATGACCACCCCATGATCTTCACCCCATGACCACCCCATGACCACCCCATGACCCTCACTCCATGACCTCCACTCATAACCTCCATCCCATATGGGACCACCCCATGACCATCCCATGACCTTTACCCCATGACCTCCACCCCATGACCTCCACCGCATGACCTTCACCCCATGACCTCCATCCCATGACCATCCGATGACCACCCCATGACCTCCATCCCATGACCACCCCATTACCACCCCATGACCTCCATCCCATGACCACCCCATGACCACCCCATGACCTTCGCCCCATGCCCTCCACCCTATGACCTCCACCCCATGACCTCCACCCCATGACCACCCCATGACCTCCATCCCAAGACTTCCACCCCATGACCTCCACCCCAGGACCTCTACCCTATGACCTCCACCCCATGACTACCCCATGACTACCCCATGACCTTCACCCCATGACCTCCTCCCCATGACCACCCCATGACCTCCACCCCATGGCCTCCACCCCATGACCGCCACCCCACGACCTCCACCCCATGACCTCCGCCCCATGACCACCCCATGAACCCACCCCATGACCTCCCCATGACCACCTCATGACCACCCCATGACCACCCCATGACCTAAACCCCATTGTCAAAATGGGGGTTCGAGACATGGATTGGGTAATAAACACTCAAGTCGGATGTTCTAGTACGTATATTGGATGGAATATACGGGACGCCAGGCTTGACCTGTCTCCTCTCTTACGACTCAACTTGAACTGCCCTGGCGAGTGCCTGGAGGGTGAGAGGCATACAGATCATACTAGGTCAGCAGTAACATTCAGTGATATAACAGTCAGTGATTCATACAGGAGGCAGTGAATCAGTAACGGTTGGCATGAGTCATTACTACTGACACTACTGTTAACTGATACAACTGGTAACTGATACTACTGAACTACTGAGACCATGACCTCCACCCGATGACAACCCCATGACCCCCACCCATGATCTCCACCCCATGACCTCCACCCCATGACCTCCACCCCATGACCTCTACCCTATAACCTCCACCCAATGACCCTTACCCCATGAGTTTTACTCAATGACGTCTACTTCAGCATGCCTGGTCTCCCTCATTAGGGTCATATCTCCCAACATGCCTGGCCTCCCTCGCTGGGGTTGTCCGCCCAGCATGCATGATTGTACATCGCTGGAGTCGTCCCCCAGCATGCCTGGTTGTCCCTGGATGGGGTCGTCTCCCCAAACGTGCCTGGCCTCCCTTGCTGGAGTCGTCTCCCCAACATGCCTGGTTGTCCCTCGCTGGGATCATCTCCCCAAAAATGCCTGGTTGTCCACCACTGGGGTCGTCTCCCTCAACATACATGGTTGTCAATCATTGGGATCGTCTCCCCAACATGCCTGGTTGTCCATCACTGGGGTCGTCTCCCCCAGCATGCCTGGTTCTCCATCACTGGGGTCGTCTCCCCCAACATGCCTGATTGTCCCTCGCTGGGATCATCTCCCCCAATATGCCTGGTTGTCCACCGCTGGGGTCGTCTCCCCCAACATGCCTGGCCTCCCTCACTGGGGTTGACTCCCCCAACAAGCCTGGTTGTCCCTCGCTGGGGTCGTCTCCCCCAGTATGCCTAGCCTCCCTCGCTGGGGTCGTCTCCCACAATATGCCTGGTTATCCACCACTGGGGTCGTCTCCTCCAGCATGCCTGGCCTCCCTCACTGGGGTTGTCTCCCCCAACAAGCCTGGTTGTCCCTCGCTGGGGTCGTCTCCCCCAATATGCCTGGTTGTCCACCACTGGGGTCGTCTCCCCAAGCATGCCTGGCCTCCCTCACTGGGGTTGTCTCCTCCAACAAGCCTGGTTGTCCCTCGCTGGGATCGTCTCCCCAACATGCCTGGCCTCTCTCGTTAGGGTCCTCTTCCCCAACAGGTCCAGCCTCCCTCGCTGGGGTCGTCTCCCCTAGCATGCCTGGCCTTCCTCGCTGGGGTCGTCTCCTCAACATGCCTGCCTTCCCTCGCTGGAGTCGTCTCCCTCAACATGCCTAGCCTCCCTCACTGGGGCTGTCTCCCAAACATGTCTGGCCTCCCTCGCTGGGGTCGTCTCCCCAACATGTCTGGCCTCCCTCGCTGGGGTAGTCTCCCCAAAGTGCCTGGCCTCCCTCGCTGGGGTCGTCTCTCCAACGTGCCAGGCCTCCCTCACTGGGGTCGTCTTCCCAACATGCCTGGCCTCCCTCGCTGGGGTCGTATCCCTAACATCCCTGGCTTTCCTACCTGCGGTCGTCTCCCCAACATGCCTGGCCTCCCTCGCTTGGGTCGTCTCCCCAACATGCCTGGCCTCCCTCGCTGGGGTCGTCTCCCCAACGTGCCTGGCCTCCCTCGGTAGGATCGTCTTCCCAACATGCCTGGCCTCCCTCGCTGGGGTCGTATCCCTAACATCCCTGGCTTTCCTACCTGGGGTCGTCTCCCCAACATGTCTGGCCTCCCTCGCTGGGGTTGTCTCCCCAACATGCCTGGCCTCCCTCGCTGGGGTCGTCTTCCCAACATGCCTGGCCTCCCTCGCTGAGGTCGTATCCATAATATCACTGAATTTCCTACCTGGGGTCGTCTTCTCAACATGCCTGGCCTCCCTCGCTTGGGTCGTCTCCCCAACATGCCTGGCCTCCCTCGCTAGGGTCGTCTCCCCAACGTGCCTGGCCTCCCTCGCTGGAGTCGTCTTCCCAACATGCCTGGCCTCCCTCGCTGGGGTCGTATCCCTAACATCCCTGGCTATCCTACCTGGGGTCGTCTCCCCAACATGCCTGGCCTCCCTCGCTGGAGTCGTCTCCCCAACATGCTTGGCCTCCCTCGCTGGGGTCGTCCCCCCAACATGCCTGGCCTCCCTCGCTGGGGTCGTCTCCCCAACATTCCTGGCTTCCCTCCCTGGGGTTGTCTCCCCAACATGTCTGGCCTCACTCGCTGGGGTCGTCTCCCCAACATGCCTGGCGTCCCTCGCTGGGGTCGTCCTCCAACATGCCTGGCCTCCCTCGCTGGAGTCGTCTCCCCAACATCCCTGGCTTCCCTCCCTGGGGTCGTCCCTCCAACATGCCTGGCCTCACTCGCTGGGGTGGTCTCCCCAACATCCTTGGCTTCCCTCGCTGGGGTAGCCTCCCCAACATGCCTGGCCTCCCTCGCTGGAGTCGTCTCCCCAACATGCCTGGCCTCCCTCGCTGGGGTCGTCTCCCCAACATGCCTGGCCTCCCTCGCTGGGGTCGTCCCCCCAACATGCCTGGCTTCCCTCGCTAGGGTCGTCTCCCCAACATTCCTGGCTTCCCTCCCTGGGGTTGTCTCCCCAACATGCCTGGCCTCCCTCGCTGGTGTCGTATCCCTAATATCCCTGGCTTTCCTACCTGGGGTCGTCTCCCCAACATGCCTGGCCTCCCTCGCTGGGGTCGTCTCCCCAACATGCCTGGCCTCCCTCGCTGGGGTCGTATCCCTAACATCCCTGGCTATCCTACCTGGGGTCGTCTCCCCAACATGCCTGGCCTCCCTCGCTGGAGTCGTCTCCCCAATATGCCTGGCCTCCCTCGCTGGGGTCGTCTCCCCAACATCCTTGGCCTCCCTCGCTGGGGTCGTCCCCCCAACATGCCTGGCCTCCCTCGCTGGGGTCGTCTCCCCAACATTCCTGGCTTCCCTCCCTGGGGTTGTCTCCCCAACATGTCTGGCCTCACTCGCTGGGGTCGTCTCCCCAACATGCCTGGCGTCCCTCGCTGGGGTCGTCCCCCCAACATGCCTGGCCTCCCTCGCTGGGGTCGTCTCCCCAACATCCCTGGCTTCCCTCCCTGGGGTCGTCCCTCCAACATGCCTGGCCTCACTCGCTGGGGACGTCCCCCCAACATGCCTGGCCTCCCTCGCTGGTGTCGTCTCCCCAACAAGCCTTGCCTCACTCGCTGGGGTGGTCTCCCCAACATCCCTGGCTTCCCTCGCTGGGGTAGCCTCCCCAACATGCCTGGCCTCCCTCGCTGGGGTCGTCTCCCCAATATGCCTGGCCTCCCTCGCTGGGGACGTATCCCTAACATCCCTGGCTTTCCTACCTGGGGTCGTCTCCCCAACATGTCTGGCCTCCCTCGCTGGGGTCGTCTCCCCAACATGCCTGGCCTCCCTCGCTGGGGTAGTCTCCCCAACGTGCCTGGCCTCCTTCGCTGGGGTCGTCTCCCCAAGCATGCCTGGCCTCCCTCACTGGGGTTGTCTCCTCCAACAAGCCTGGTTGTCCCTCGCTGGGATCGTCTCCCCAACATGCCTGGCCTCTCTCGTTAGGGTCCTCTTCCCCAACAGGTCCAGCCTCCCTCGCTGGGGTCGTCTCCCCTAGCATGCCTGGCCTTCCTCGCTGGGGTCGTCTCCTCAACATGCCTGCCTTCCCTCGCTGGAGTCGTCTCCCTCAACATGCCTAGCCTCCCTCACTGGGGCTGTCTCCCAAACATGTCTGGCCTCCCTCGCTGGGGTCGTCTCCCCAACATGTCTGGCCTCCCTCGCTGGGGTAGTCTCCCCAAAGTGCCTGGCCTCCCTCGCTGGGGTCGTCTCTCCAACGTGCCAGGCCTCCCTCACTGGGGTCGTCTTCCCAACATGCCTGGCCTCCCTCGCTGGGGTCGTATCCCTAACATCCCTGGCTTTCCTACCTGCGGTCGTCTCCCCAACATGCCTGGCCTCCCTCGCTTGGGTCGTCTCCCCAACATGCCTGGCCTCCCTCGCTGGGGTCGTCTCCCCAACGTGCCTGGCCTCCCTCGGTAGGATCGTCTTCCCAACATGCCTGGCCTCCCTCGCTGGGGTCGTATCCCTAACATCCCTGGCTTTCCTACCTGGGGTCGTCTCCCCAACATGTCTGGCCTCCCTCGCTGGGGTTGTCTCCCCAACATGCCTGGCCTCCCTCGCTGGGGTAGTCTTCCCAACATGCCTGGCCTCCCTCGCTGAGGTCGTATCCATAATATCACTGAATTTCCTACCTGGGGTCGTCTCCCCAACATGCCTGGCCTCCCTCGCTGGAGTCGTCTCCCCAACATGCTTGGCCTCCCTCGCTGGGGTCGTCCCCCCAACATGCCTGGCCTCCCTCGCTGGGGTCGTCTCCCCAACATTCCTGGCTTCCCTCCCTGGGGTTGTCTCCCCAACATGTCTGGCCTCACTCGCTGGGGTCGTCTCCCCAACATGCCTGGCGTCCCTCGCTGGGGTCGTCCTCCAACATGCCTGGCCTCCCTCGCTGGAGTCGTCTCCCCAACATCCCTGGCTTCCCTCCCTGGGGTCGTCCCTCCAACATGCCTGGCCTCACTCGCTGGGGTGGTCTCCCCAACATCCTTGGCTTCCCTCGCTGGGGTAGCCTCCCCAACATGCCTGGCCTCCCTCGCTGGAGTCGTCTCCCCAACATGCCTGGCCTCCCTCGCTGGGGTCGTCTCCCCAACATGCCTGGCCTCCCTCGCTGGGGTCGTCCCCCCAACATGCCTGGCTTCCCTCGCTAGGGTCGTCTCCCCAACATTCCTGGCTTCCCTCCCTGGGGTTGTCTCCCCAACATGCCTGGCCTCCCTCGCTGGGGTCGTATCCCTAATATCCCTGGCTTTCCTACCTGGGGTCGTCTCCCCAACATGCCTGGCCTCCCTCGCTGGGGTCGTCTCCCCAACATGCCTGGCCTCCCTCGCTGGGGTCGTATCCCTAACATCCCTGGCTATCCTACCTGGGGTCGTCTCCCCAACATGCCTGGCCTCCCTCGCTGGAGTCGTCTCCCCAATATGCCTGGCCTCCCTCGCTGGGGTCGTCTCCCCAACATCCTTGGCCTCCCTCGCTGGGGTCGTCCCCCCAACATGCCTGGCCTCCCTCGCTGGGGTCGTCTCCCCAACATTCCTGGCTTCCCTCCCTGGGGTTGTCTCCCCAACATGTCTGGCCTCACTCGCTGGGGTCGTCTCCCCAACATGCCTGGCGTCCCTCGCTGGGGTCGTCCCCCCAACATGCCTGGCCTCCCTCGCTGGGGTCGCCTCCCCAACATCCCTGGCTTCCCTCCCTGGGGTCGTCCCTCCAACATGCCTGGCCTCACTCGCTGGGGACGTCCCCCCAACATGCCTGGCCTCCCTCGCTGGTGTCGTCTCCCCAACAAGCCTTGCCTCACTCGCTGGGGTGGTCTCCCCAACATCCCTGGCTTCCCTCGCTGGGGTAGCCTCCCCAACATGCCTGGCCTCCCTCGCTGGGGTCGTCTCCCCAATATGCCTGGCCTCCCTCGCTGGGGACGTATCCCTAACATCCCTGGCTTTCCTACCTGGGGTCGTCTCCCCAACATGTCTGGCCTCCCTCGCTGGGGTCGTCTCCCCAACATGCCTGGCCTCCCTCGCTGGGGTAGTCTCCCCAACGTGCCTGGCCTCCTTCGCTGGGGTCGTCTCCCCAACATGCCTGGCCTCCCTCGCTGGGGTAGCCTCCCCAACATGCCTGGCCTCCCTCACTGGGGTCGTCTTCCCAACATGCCTGGCCTCCCTCGCTGGGGTCGTCTCCCCAACATGTCTGGCCTCCCTCGCTGGGGTCGTCTCCCCAACGTGCCTGGCCTCCCTCGCTGGGGTCGTCTCCCCAACATGCCTGGCCTCCCTCGCTGGTGTCGTCTCCCCAACAAGCCTTGCCTCACTCGCTTGGGTGGTCTCCCCAACATCCTTGGCTTCCCTCGCTGGGGTAGCCTCCCCAACATGCCTGGCCTCCCTCACTGGGGTCGTCTTCCCAACATGCCTGGCCTCCCTCGCTGGGGTCGTATCCCTAACATCCCTGGCTTTCCTACCTGGGGTCGTCTCCCCAACATGTCTGGCCTCCCTCGCTTGGGTCGTCTCCCCAACATGCCTGGCCTCCCTCGCTGGGGTCGTCTCCCCAACGTGCCTGGCCTCCCTCGATAGGATCGTCTTCCCAACATGCCTGGCCTCCCTCGCTGGGGTCGTATCCCTAACATCCCTGGCTTTCCTACCTGGGGTCGTCTCCCCAACATGTCTGGCCTCCCTCGCTGGGGTCGTCTCCCCAACATGGCTGGCCTCCCTCGCTGGGGTAGTCTCCCCAACGTGCCTGGCCTCCTTCGCTGGGGTCGTCTCCCCAACATGCCTGGCCTCCCTCGCTGGGGTCGTCTCCCCAACGTGCCTGGCCTCCCTCGCTGGGGTCGTATTCCCAACATGCCTGGCCTCCCTCGCTGAGGTCGTATCCATAATATCCCTGACTTTCCTACCTGGGGTCGTCTCCCCAACATGCCTGGCCTCCCTCGCTGGGGTCGTCTCCACAACGTGCCTGGCCTCCCTCGCTGGGGTCGTCTTCCCAACATACCTGGCCTCTCTTGCTGGGGTCGTATCTCTAACATCCCTGGCTTTCCTACCTGGGGTCGTCTCCCCAACGTGCCTGGCCTCCTTCGCTGGGGTCGTCTCCCCAACGTGCCTTGCCTCCCTCGCTGGAGTCGTCTCCCCAACATGCCTGGCCTCTCTCGCTGGGGTCGTCTCCCCAACATGCCTGGCCTCCCTCGCCTGGGTCGTCCCCCCAACATGCCTGGCCTCCCTCGCTAGGGTCGTCTCCCCAACATTCCTGGCTTCCCTCCCTGGGGTTGTCTCCCCAACATGCCTGGCCTCCCTCGCTCGGGTCGTATCTCTAATATCCCTGGCTTTCCTACCTGGGGTCGTCTCCCCAACATGCCTGGCCTCCCTCGCTGGGGTCGTCTCCCCAACATGCCTGGCCTCCCTCGCTGGGGTCGTCTCCCCAACGTGCCTGGCCTCCCTCGCTGGAGTCTTCTTCCCAACATGCCTGGCCTCCCTCGCTGGGGTCGTATCCCTAACATGCCTGGCTATCCTACCTGGGGTCGTCTCCCCAACATGCCTGGCCTCCCTCGCTGAAGTCGTCTCCCCAACATGCTTGGCCTCTCTCGCTGGGGTCGTCCCCCCAACATGCCTGGCCTCCCTCGCTGGGGTCGTCTCCCCAACATTCCTGGCTTCCCTCCCTGGGGTAGTCTCCCCAACATGTCTGGCCTCACTCGCTGGTGTCGTCTCCCCAACATGCCTGGCGTCCCTCGCTGGGGTCGTCCCCCCAACATGCCTGGCCTCCCTCGCTGGGGTCGTCTCCCCAACATCCCTGGCTTCCCTCCCTGGGGTCGTCCCTCCAACATGCCTGGCCTCACTCGCTGGGGTGGTCTCCCCAACATCCTTGGCTTCCCTCGCTGGGGTCGTCTCCCCAACGTGCCTGGCCTCCCTCGCTAGGGTCGTCTCCCCAACATTCCTGGCTTCCCTCCCTGGGGTTGTCTCCCCAACATGCCTGGCCTCCCTCGCTCGGGTCGTATCTCTAATATCCCTGGCTTTCCTACCTGGGGTCGTCTCCCCAACATGCCTGGCCTCCCTCGCTGGGATCGTCTCCCCAACATGCCTGGCCTCCCTCGCTGGGGTCGTCTCCCCAACGTGCCTGGCCTCCCTCTCTGGAGTCTTCTTCCCAACATGCCTGGCCTCCCTCGCTGGGGTCGTATCCCTAACATGCCTGGCTATCCTACCTGGGGTCGTCTCCCCAACATGCCTGGCCTCCCTCGCTGAAGTCGTCTCCCCAACATGCTTGGCCTCCCTCGCTGGGGTCGTCCCCCCAACATGCCTGGCCTCCCTCGCTGGGGTCGTCTCCCCAACATTCCTGGCTTCCCTCCCTGGGGTAGCCTCCCCAACATGCCTGGCCTCCCTCGCTGGAGTCGTCTCCCCAACATGCCTGGCCTCCCTCGCTGGGGTCGTCTCCCCAACATGCCTGGCCTCCCTCGCTGGGGTCGTCCCCCCAACATGCCTGGCCTCCCTCGCTAGGGTCGTCTCCCCAACATTCCTGGCTTCCCTCCCTGGGGTTGTCTCCCCAACATGCCTGGCCTCCCTCGCTGGGGTCGTATCCCTAATATCCCTAGCTTTCCTACCTGGGGTCGTCTCCCCAACATGCCTGGCCTCCCTCGCTGGGGTCGTCTCCCCAACATGCCTGGCCTCCCTCGCTGGGGTCGTCTCCCCAACGTGCCTGGCCTCCCTCGCTGGAGTCGTCTTCCCAACATGCCTGGCCTCCCTCGCTGGGGTCGTATCCCTAACATCCCTGGCTATCCTACCTGGGGTCGTCTCCCCAACATGCCTGGCCTCCCTCGCTGGAGTCGTCTCCCCAACATGCCTGGCCTCCCTCGCTGGGGTCGGCTCCCCAACATCCTTGGCCTCCCTCGCTGGGGTCGTCTCCCCAACATCCCTGGCTTCCCTCCCTGGGGTCGTCTCCCCAACATGCCTGGCCTCCCTCGCTGGTGTCGTCTCCCCAACAAGCCTTGCCTCACTCGCTGGGGTGGTCTCCCCAACATCCCTGGCTTCCCTCGCTGGGGTAGCCTCCCCAACATGCCTGGCCTCCCTCGCTGGGATCGTCTCCCAAACATGCCTGGCCTTCCTCGCTGGAGTCGTCTCCCCAACATCCATGGCTTCCCTCGCTGGGGTCGTCCCTCCAACATGCCTGGCCTCACTCGCTTGTGTCGTCTCCCCAACATGCCTGGCCTTCCTCGCTGGGGTCATCCCCCCAACAAGCCTTGCCTCACTCGCTGGGGTCGTCTCCCCAACATCAATGGCTTCCCTCGCTGGGGTCGTCTCCCCAACATGTCTGGCCTCCCTCGCTGGGGTCGTCTCCCCAACGTGCCTGGCCTCCCTCGCTGGGGTCGTCTCCCCAACATGCCTGGCCTCCCTCGCTGGGGTCGTCTCCCCAACATCCCTGGCTTCCCTCGCTGGGGTCGTCTCCCCAATATCCCTGGCCTCCCTCGCTGGGGTCGTCTCCCCATCATGCTTGGCCTCCCTCGCTGGGGTCGTCTCCCCAACATCCCTTGCTTCCCTCGCTGGGGTCGTCTCCCCAACATGCCTGGCCTCCCTCGCTGGGGTCGTCTCCCCAACATCCCTGGCTTCCCTCGCTGGGGTCGTCTCCCCAACATCCCTGGCCTCCCTCGCTGGGGTCGTCTCCCCATCATGCCTGGCCTCCCTCGCTGGGGTCGTCTCCCCAACATCCCTGGCTTCCCTCGCTGGGGTCGTCTCCCCAACATCCCTGGCTTCCCTCGCTGGGGTCGTCTCCCCAACATCCCTGGCTTCCCTCGCTGGGGTCGTCTCCCCAAAATGTCTGGCCTCCCTCGCTGGGGTGGTCTCCCCAACATCCCTGGCTTTCCTCGCTGGGATTGTCTCCCCAACAAGCCTGGCCTCACTCGCTGGGGTCGTCTCCCCAACATCCCTGGCTTCCCTCGCTGGGGTCGTCTCCCCAACATCCCTGGCCTCCCTCGCTGGGGTCGTCTCCCCATCATGCCTGGCCTCCCTCGCTGGGGTCGTCTCCCCAACATCCCTGGCTTCCCTCGCTGGGGTCGTCTCCCCAACATCCCTGGCTTCCCTCGCTGGGGTCGTCTCCCCAACATCCCTGGCTTCCCTCGCTGGGGTCGTCTCCCCAAAATGTCTGGCCTCCCTCGCTGGGGTGGTCTCCCCAACATCCCTGGCTTTCCTCGCTGGGATTGTCTCCCCAACAAGCCTGGCCTCACTCGCTGGGGTCGTCTCCCCAACATCCCTGGCCTCCCTCGCTGGGGTCGTCTCCCCATCATGTCTGGCCTCCCTCGCTGGGGTCGCCTGATCTATTTCCGTTACAAGGTGTACCACGTGTTTGTTTACGTCCTGCTGAGGCACCACGTGTTCTCCAGCTGGGCGCCCAGGCTTCGCTCTGAGGGGAAGGTGGTGCCGGGTTTGTGAAGGCCGGTGGTGTTTGGGTGGTGTGGAGAGGTGGTGCTGGGGTGGTGTGGAGAGGTGGTGCTGGGGTGGAGTGGAGACGTGATGCTGGGGTAGTGTGAAAAGGTGGGGCGGGGTTGGTGTGGGGAGGTGGTGTTGGGTTGGTGCGAACAGGTGGTTTTGGGGTGGTGTGGACAGGTGGTGTTGGGGTGGTGTGGACAGGTGGTGTTGGGTTGGTGCGAACAGGTGGTGTTGGGGTGGTGTGGACAGGTGGTGTTGGGGTGGTGTGGACAGGTGGTGTTGGGTTGGTGCGAACAGGTGGTGTTGGGGTGGTGTGGAGAGGTGGTGTTGGGGTGATGTGGACAGGTGGTGCTGGGGTGGTGTAAGGATGTGGTCATGGGGTGGTGTGGAGAGGTGGTGCTAGGGTCGTGTGGGGATGTGGTGATCGGAAGGTGTGTGGGGAGGTGGTGCTGGGGTGGTATGGAGAGGTGGTGCTGGGGTGGTATGGAGAGGTGGTGCTGGGGTGGTGTGGAGAGGTGGTGCTGGAATGGTGTGGAGAGGTGGTGCTGGGTTGGTGTGGGGAGGTGGTGTTGGGGTAGTGTGGACAGGTGGTGTTGGGCTGGTGTGGAGAGGTGGTGCTGGAATGGTGTGGAGAGGTGGTGCTGGGTTGGTGTAGGGAGGTGGTGTTGGGGTAGTGTGGACAGGTGACGTTGGGGTAGTGTGCAGAGGTGGTGCTGGGGTCGTGTGGGGAGGTGGTGTTGGGGTAGTGTGGACAGGTGGTGTTGGGGTGGTGTGGAGAGGTGGTGCTGGAATGGTGTGGAGAGGTGGTGCTGGGTTGGTGTGGGGAGGTGGTGTTGGGGTAGTGTGGACAGGTGGTGTTGGGGTGGTGTGGAGAGGTGGTGCTGGAATGGTGTGGAGAGGTGGTGCTGGGTTGGTGTGGGGAGGTGGTGTTGGGGTAGTGTGGACAGGTGGTGCTGGGGTGGTGTGGAGAGGTGGTGCTGGAATGGTGTGGAGAGGTGGTGCTGGGTTGGTGTAGGGAGGTGGTGTTGGGGTAGTGTGGACAGGTGACGTTGGGGTAGTGTGCAGAGGTGGTGCTGGGGTCGTGTGGGGAGGTGGTGATGGGATGATGTGGGGAGGTGGTGATGGGGTGATGTGGGGAGGTGGTGATGAGGTGGTGTGGGGAAGTGGTACTGGTATGGTATGGAGAGGAGTTGTGGAGAGGTGGTTCTGGGTTGGTGTGTAGAGGTGGCGCTGGGGTGGTGTGGAGAGGTAGTGCTGGTGTCGTGTGGAGAGGTGGTCGTGGGGTGGTGGGGAGAGGTGGTGCTGAGGTGGTATGGAAAGGTGGTGTGGAGAGGTGGTGTTGGGTAGGTGTGGAGAGATGGTGCTGGGGTGGTGTGGACAGGAGGTGCTGGGGTGGTGTGGGGGGTTTGCTGGGGTGGAGTGGAGATTTTTGTGCTGGAGTTGAATGGAGAGGTGGTCCTCGGGTGGTGTGCTGAGGTTGTGCTGTGGTGGTGAGGGGAAGTGGTGTTGGGTTGGTGTGGGGAGTTGGTGTTAGGGTGGTTTGGACAGGTGGTGTGGACAGGTGGTGTTGAGGTGGTGTGGACAGGTGGTGTGGACAGGTGGTGTGGACAGGTGGTGTTGGGGGAGTGCGGACAGGTGATGTTGGGATGGAGTAGAGAGGTGGAGCTGTGTAAGTGTGGGGAGGTGGTAAAGTGTTGGTGTGGGCAGGTGGTGTTGGGGTGGAGTGGAGAGGTGGTGCTGGGGTGGTGTCTAGATGTGGTGCTGGGGTGGAGTGGAGAGACGGTGTTGGGGTAGTGTGGGGATGTGGTGATGGGGTGGTGTGAGGAGGTGGTGCTGGGTGGTGTGGAGAGGGGATGCTGGGGTGGTGTGGAGAGGTGGTGCTGGGTTGGAGTGGGGAGGTGGTGCTGTTGTACTGTGGAGAGGTGGTGTTGAGGTGGTGTGGACAGGTGGTGTTGACAGGTGGTGTTGGGGTGGTTTGGGCAGGAGGTGTTTGGGTGGTGTGGAGAGGTGGTGCTGGGTTGGAGTGGGGAGGTGGTGCTGTTTTACTGTGGAGAGGTGGTTGGTAGAGGTGGTGTTGGGTTGATGTGGGGAGGAGGTGTTAGGGTTGTGGGGACAGGTGTTGTTGGGGTGGTGTGGAGAGGTGGTGCTGGGGTGCTGAGGAGAGGAGGTGCTGGGGTGGTGTGGGGAGGTGGTGCTGGGGAGCTGTGCAGAGGTGGTGCTGGGGTGCTGAGGAGAGGAGGTGCTGGGGTGGTGTGGGGAGGTTGTGCTAGGGTGCTGAGGAGAGGAGGTGCTGGGGTGGTGTGGAGAGGTGGTGCTCGGGTGGAGTGGAGAGGTGGAGCTGGGGTGCTGAGGAGAGGAGGTGCTGGGGTGGTGTGGAGAGGTGGTGCTGGGGTGCTGAGGAGAGGAGGTGCTGGGGTGGTGTGGAGAGGTGGTGCTGGGGTGCTGAGGAGAGGAGGTGCTGGGGTGGTGTGGGGAGGTGGTGCTGGGGTGCTGAGGAGAGGAGGTGCTGGGGTGCTGAGGAGAGGAGGTGCTGGGGTGGTGTGGGGAGGTGGTGCTGGGGTGCTGAGGAGAGGAGGTGCTGGGGTGGTGTGGGGAGGTGGTGCTGGGGGGCTGCGGAGCGGCGGTGCTGGGGTGGTGTGGGGAGGTGGGGCTGGTGTGGTGTGGGGAGGTGGTGCTGGGGTGGTGTGGGGAGGTGGTGCTGGAGTGGTGTGGGGAGGTGGTGCTGGGGTGGTGTGGGGAGGTGGTGCTGGGGTGGTGTGGGGAGGTGGTGCTGGAGTGGTGTGGGGAGGTGGTGCTGGGGTGGTGTGGGGAGGTGGTGCTGGGGTGGTGTGGGGAGGTGGTGCTGGGGTGGTGGGGGGTGGTGGTGCTGGGGGGGTGTGGGGAGGTGGTGCTGGGGTGGTGTGGGGAGGTGGTGCTGGGGTGGTGTGGGGAGGTGGTGCTGGGGTGGTGTGGGGAGGTGGTGCTGGGGTGGTGTGGGGAGGTGGTGCTGGGGTGGTGTGGGGAGGAGGTGCTGGGGTGGTGTGGGGAGGTGGTGCTGGGATGGTGTGGGGAGGTGGTGCTGGGGTGGTGTGGGGAGGTGGTGCTGGGGTGCTGAGGAGAGGAGGTGCTGGGGTGGTGTGGGGAGGTGGTGCTGGGGTGGTGTGGGGAGGTGGTGCTGGGGTGCTGAGGAGAGGAGGTGCTGGGTTGGTGTGGGGTGGTGGTGCTGGGGTGGTGTGGGGAGGTGGTGCTGGGGTGGTGTGGGGAGGTGGTGCTGGGGTGGTGTGGGGAGGTGGTGCTGGGGTGCTGAGGAGAGGAGGTGCTGGGGTGGTGTGGGGAGGAGGTGCTGGGGTGGTGTGGGGAGGAGGTGCTGGGGTGGTGTGGGGAGGAGGTGCTGGGGTGGTGTGGGGAGGTGGTGCTGGGGTGGAGTGGGGAGGAGGTGCTGGGGTGGTGTGGGGAGGTGGTGCTGGGGTGCTGAGGAGAGGAGGTGCTGGGGTGGTGTGGGGAGGAGGTGCTGGGGTGGAGTGGGGAGGAGGTGCTGGGGTGGTGTGGAGAGGTGGTGCTGGGGTGCTGAGGAGAGGAGGTGCTGGGGTGGTGTGGGGAGGAGGTGCTGGGGTGGTGTGGGGAGGAGGTGCTGGGGTGGTGTGGGGAGGAGGTGCTGGGTGCTGGGGTGGTGTGGAGAGGTGGTGCTGGGGTGCTGAGGAGAGGAGGTGCTGGGGTGGTGTGGGGAGGAGGTGCTGGGGTGGTGTGGGGAGGAGGTGCTGGGGTGGTGTGGGGAGGAGGTGCTGGGGTGGTGTGGGGAGGAGGTGCTGGGGTGGTGTGGGGAGGAGGTGCTGGGGGGGGGTGGGGAGGTGGTGCTGGGGTGGAGTGGGGAGGTGGTGCTGGGGTGGTGTGGGGAGGAGGTGCTGGGGTGCTGAGGAGAGGAGGTGCTGGGGTGGTGTGGGGAGGAGGTGCTGGGGTGGTGTGGGGAGGAGGTGCTGGGGTGGTGTGGGGAGGAGGTGCTGGGGTGGTGTGGGGAGGAGGTGCTGGGGTGGTGTGGGGAGGAGGTGCTGGGGTGGAGTGGGGAGGTGGTGCTGGGGTGGAGTGGGGAGGTGGTGCTGGGGTGGTGTGGGGAGGAGGTGCTGGGGTGCTGAGGAGAGGAGGTGCTGGGGTGGTGTGGGGAGGAGGTGCTGGGGTGGTGTGGGGAGGAGGTGCTGGGGTGGTGTGGGGAGGAGGTGCTGGGGTGGTGTGGGGAGGAGGTGCTGGGGTGGTGTGGGGAGGCGGTGCGGGGGTGGGGTGGGGAGGTGGTGCTGGGGTGGTGTGGGGAGGTGGGGCTGGGGTGGTGTGGGGTGGTGGTGCTGGGGTGGTGTGGGGAGGAGGTGCTGGGGTGGAGTGGGGAGGTGGTGCTGGGGTGGAGTGGAGAATTGGTAATGTATATGCGAATGATACATGTAGAATGTCTAAATTGATACATGTAGCGTCAGGGATGCATATAGTAGGAGTGAGTGATACATGTAGTATATGCAAATGATACATTTACTTTGTATGAATGATATGTGTAGCATGTGTGAAGGATACATGTAGCATGTTTGAATGATACAAGTTGTAGGTGAGAATGATGTATGCATTATGTGTGATTGATACATGCAGTATGTGTGAATGACACATGTAGTAAGTGTAAATAATACACGAATGGTACATGTACCATGTGTGAGTGATGCGTGTAATGTATGAATGATACATGCACCATGTGAGAATGATGTTTGCATTATGTGTTAAGTGGTACATGTAGTATGTGTGAATCATACACGTAGTATGTGTGAATCATACATGTAGTATGTGTGAATCATACATGTAGCATGTGTGAATGATACATATATTATGAGTGAATGATACATGTAGTGTTTGTGAAAGGTACGTCTAGCATGTGTGAATGATAGAAGTACCATGTGAGAATGATACAAGAAGCATGTGTGAATGATAAGTAGCATGTGTGAATGATACAAGTAGCATGTGAGAATGATACAAGAAGCATGTGTGAATGATACGGTTAGCATGTGTGAATGATACAAGTACCATGTGAGAATGATAGAAGTAGTAATGAGTGAATGATACAAATAGTAATGTGAGAATGATACATTTAGTAATGTGTGAATGATACAAGTAGTAATGTGTGAATGATACAAGTAGTAATGTGAGAATGATACAAGTAGTAATGTGTGAATGATATAAGTAGTAATGTGAGAATGATACGAGTAGTAGTGTGTGAATGATACAAGTAGTAATGTGTGAATGATACAAATAGTAATGTGTGAATGATACAAGTAGTAATGTGAGAATGATACAAGTAGTAATGTGTGAATGATACAAGTAGTAATCAGTGAATGATACAAGTAGTAATGTGAGAATGATACAAGTAGTAATGTGTGAATGATACAAGTAGTAATGTGTGAATGATACAAGTAGTAATGTGAGAATGATACAAGTAGTAATATGTGAATGATACAAGTAGTAATGTGAGAATGATACAAGTAGTAATGTGTGAATGATACAAGTAGTAATGTGTGAATGATACAAGTAGTAATGTGTGAATGATACAAGTAGTAATGTGAGAATGATACAAGTAGTAATGTGTGAATGATACAAGTAGTAATGTGTGAATGATACAAGTAGTAATGTGTGAATGATACAAGTAGTAATGTGAGAATGATACAAGTAGTAATGTGTGAATGATACAAGTAGTAATGTGTGAATGATACAAGTAGTAATGTGTGAATGATACAAGTAGTAATGTGAGAATGATACAAGTAGTAATGTGTGAATGATACAAGTAGTAATGTGTGAATGATACAAGTAGTAATGTGAGAATGATACAAGTAGTAATGTGTGAATGATACAAGTAGTAATGTGTGAATGATACAAGTAGTAATGTGTGAATGATACAAATAGTAATGTGAGAATGATACAAGTAGTAATGTGTGAATGATACAAGTAGTAATGTGTGAATGATACAAGTAGTAATGTGTGAATGATACAAGTAGTAATGTGAGAATGATACAAGTAGTAATGTGTGAATGATACAAGTAGTAATGTGTGAATGATACAAGTAGTAATGTGTGAATGATACAAGTAGTAATGTGAGAATGATACAAGTAGTAATGTGTGAATGATACAAGTAGTAATGTGTGAATGATACAACTAGTAATGTGTGAATGATACAAGTAGTAATGAGTGAATGATACAAGTAGTAATGTGTGAATGATACAAGTAGTAATGTGAGAATGTTACAAGTAGTAATGTGTAAATGTTACAAGCAGTAATGTGTGAATGTTAAAAGTAGTAATGTGTGAATGATACAAGTAGTAATGAGTGAATGATACAAGTAGTAATGTGTGAATGTTACAAGTAGTAATGTGTGAATGATACAAGTAGTAATGTGAGAATGATACAAGTAGTAATGTGTGAATGATACAAGTAGTAATGTGTGAATGTTACAAGTAGTAATGTGTGAATGATACAAGTAGTAATGTGAGAATGATACAAGTAGTAATGTGTGAATGATACAAGTAGTAATGTGTGAATGTTACAAGTAGTAATGTGTGAATGATACAAGTAGAAATGTGTGAATGATACATTTAGTAATGTGTGGATGATACAAGTAGTAATGTGTGAATGATACAAGTAGTAATGTGTGAATGATACAAGTAGTAATGTGAGAATGATACAAGTAGTAATGTGTGAATGATACAAGTAGTAATGTGTGAATGTTACAAGTAGTAATGTGTGAATGATACGAGTAGAAATGTGTGAATGATACATTTAGTAATGTGTGAATGATACAAGTAGTAATGTGAGAATGATACATTTAGTAATGTGTGAATGATACAAGTAGTAATGTGTGAATGATACAATAGTAATGTGAGAATGATACAAGTAGTAATGAGTGAATGATAGAAGTAGTAATGTGTGAATGATACAAGTAGTAATGTGTGAATGATGCAAGTAGTAATGTGAGAATTTTACAAGTAGTAATGTGTGAATGTTACAAGTAGTAATGTGTGAGTGTTACAAGTAGTAATGTGTGAATGTTAAAAGTAGTAATGTGTGAATGATACAAGTAGTAATGAGTGAATGATACAAGTAGTAATGTGAGAATGATACAAGTAGCAATGTGTGAATGATACAAGTAGTAATGTGTGAATGATACAAGTAGTAATGTGTGAATGTTACAAGTAGTAATGTGTGAATGATACAAGTAGCAATGAGTGAATGATACAAGTAGTAATGTGAGAATGATACAAGTAGTAATGTGAGAATGTTAAAAGTAGTAATGTGTGAATGATACAAGTATTAATGTGAGAATGATACAAGTAGTAATGTGTGAATGATACATTTAGTAATGTGTGAATGATACAAGTAGTAATGTGTGAATGATACAAGTAGTAATGTGTGAATGATATAAGTAGTAATGTGTGAATGATACAAGTAGTAATGTGTGAATGATATAAGTAGTAATGTGTGAATGATACAACTAGTAATGTGTGAATGATATAAGTAGTAATGTGAGAATGATACAAGTAGTAATGTGTGAATGATACAAGTAGTAATGTGTGAATGATATAAGTAGTAATGTGAGAATGATACAAGTAGTAATGTGTGAATGATACAAGTAGTAATGTGTGAATGATATAAGTAGTAATGTGTGAATGATACAAGTAGTAATGTGTGAATGATATAAGTAGTAATGTGAGAATGATACAAGTAGTAATGTGTGAATGACACAAGTAAAAATGTGTGAATAACACAAGTAGAAATGTGTGAATGATACATTTAGTAATGTGTGAATGATACAAGTAGAAATGTGTGAATGATACATTTAGTAATGTGTGAATGATACAAGTAGTAATGTGAGAATGATACAAGTAGTAATGTGTGAATGATACAAGTAGTAATGTGTGAATGATACAAGTAGTAATGTGTGAATGATACAAGTAGAAATGTGTGAATGATACATTTAGCAATGTGTGAATGATACAAGCAGTAATGTGTGAATGATACAAGTAGTAATGTGAGAATGATACAAGTAGCGATGTGTGAATGATACAAGTAGAAATGTGTGAATGATACAAGTAGAAATGTGTGAATGATACAAGTAGTAATGTGAGAATGATACAAGTAGTAATATGTGAATGATACAAGTAGTAATGTGTGAATGTTACAAGTAGTGATGTGAGAATGATACAAGTAGTAATGTGAGAATGATACAAGTAGCGATGTGTGAATGATACAAGTAGAAATGTGTGAATGATACATTTAGTAATGTGTGAATGATACAAGTAGTAATGTGAGAATGATACAAGTAGTAATATGTGAATGATACAAGTAGTAATGTGTGAATGTTACAAGTAGTGATGTGAGAATGATACAAGTAGTAATGTGAGAATGATACAAGTAGTAATGTGTGAATCATACAAGTAGTAATGTGTGAATGATACAAGTAGTAATGTGAGAATGATACAAGTAGTAATATGTGAATGATACAAGTAGTAATGTGTGAATGTTACAAGTAGTGATGTGAGAATGATACAAGTAGTAATGTGTGAATGATACAAGTAGTAATGTGAGAATGATACAAGTAGTAATATGTGAATGATACAAGTAGTAATGTGTGAATGTTACAAGTAGTGATGTGAGAATGATACAAGTAGTAATGTGAGAATGATACAAGTAGTAATGTGTGAATCATACAAGTAGTAATGTGAGAATGATACAAGTAGAAATGTGTGAATGATACATTTAGTAATGAATGAATGATACAAGCAGTAATGTGTGAATGATACAAGTAGTAATGGTGAATGATACAAGAAGTAATGTGAGAATGATACAAGTAGTAATGTGTGAATGATACAAGTAGTAATGTGTGAATGTTACAAGTAGTAATGTGTGAATGATACAAGTAGAAATGTGTGAATGATACATTTAGTAATGTGTGAATGATACAAGTAGTAATGTGTGAATGATACAAGTAGTAATATGTGAATGATACATTTAGCAATGTGTGAATGATACAAGTAGTAATGTGAGAATGATACAAGTAGTAATGTGAAAGTGATACAAGTAGAAATGTGTGAATGATACATTTAGTAATGTGTGAATGATACAAGTAGTAATGTGTGAATGATACAAGTAGAAATGTGTGAATGATACATTTAGTAATGTGTGAATGATACAAGTAGAAATGTGTGAATGATACATTTAGTAATGTGTGAATGATACAAGTAGAAATGTGCGAATGAAACATTTAGTAATGTGTGAATGATACAAGTAGTAATGTGTGAATGTTACAAGTAGTAATATGTGAATGATACAAGTAGTAATGTGTGAATGATACAAGTAGTAATGTGAGAATGATACAAGTAGTAATGTGAGAATGATACAAGTAGAAATGTGTGAATGATTCATTTAGTAATGTGTGAATGATACAAGTAGTAATGTGTGAATGATACAAGTAGTAATATGTGAATGATACACTTAGCAATGTGTGAATGATACAACTAGTAATGTGTGAATGATACAAGTAGTAATGTGTGAATGATACAAGTAGTAATGTGAGAATGATACAAGTAGTAATGTGAGAATGATACAAGTAGAAATGTGTGAATGATACATTTAGAAATGTGTGAATGATACAAGTAGTAATGTGTGAATGATACAAGTAGAAATGTGTGAATGATACATTTAGTAATGTGTGAATGATACAAGTAGTAATGTGTGAATGATACAAGTAGTAATATGTGAATGATACATTTAGCAATGTGTGAATGATACAAGTAGTAATGTGTGAATGATACAAGTAGAAATGTGTGAATGATACATTTAGTAATGTGTGAATGATACAAGTAGTAATGTGTGAATGATACAAGTAGTAATATGTGAATGATACAAGTAGAAATGTGTGAATGATACATTTAGTAATGTGTAAATGATAAAAGTAGAAATGTGTGAATGAAACGTTTAGTAATGTGTGAATGATACAAGTAGTAATGTGTGAATGTTACAAGTAGTAATATGTGAATGATACATTTAGCAATGTGTGAATGATACAACTAGTAATGTGTGAATAATACAAGTAGTAATGTGTGAATGATACAATAATGTGTGAATGATACAAGTAGTAATGTGAGAATGATACAAGTAGTAATGTGAGAATGATACAAGTAGAAATGTGTGAATGATACATTTAGTAATGTGTGAATGATACAAGTAGTAATGTGTGAATGTTACAAGTAGTAATATGTGAATGATACATTTAGCAATGTGTGAATGATACAACTAGTAATGTGTGAATAATACAAGTAGTAATGTGAGAATGATACAAGTAGTAATGTGTGAATGATACAAGTAATAATGTGTGAATGATACAAGTAGTAATGTGAGAATGATACAAGTAGTAATGTGTGAATGATACATTTAGTAATGTGTGAAGGATACAAGTAGTAATGAGTGAATGATACAAGTAGTAAAGTGTGAATGATACAAGTAGAAATGTGTGAATGATACATTTAGTAATGTGTAAATGATACAAGTAGAAATGTGTGAATGAAACATTTAGTAATGTGTGAATGATACAAGTAGTAATGTGTGAATGTTACAATTAGTAATATGTGAATGATACATTTAGCAACGTGTGAATGATACAACTAGTAATGTGTGAATGATACAAGTAGTAATGTGAGAATGATACAAGTAGTAATGTGTGAAAGATACAAGTAGTAATGTGTGAATGATACAAGTAGTAATGTGTGAATGATACAAGTAGTAATGTGAGAATGATACAAGCATTAATGTGAGAATGATACAAGTAGTAATGTGTGAATTATACAAGTAGTAATGTGTGAATGATACAAGTAGTAATGTGTGAATGATACAAGTAGTAATGTGTGAATGATACAAGTAGTAATGTGAGAATGATACAAGTAGTAATGTGTGAAAGATACAAGTAGTAATGTGTGAATGATACAAGTAGTAATGTGTGAATGATACAAGTAGTAATGTGAGAATGATACAAGTAGTAATGTGTGAATTATACAAGTAGTAATGTGTGAATGATACAAGTAGTAATGTGAGAATGATAAAAGTAGTAATGTGTGAATGATACAAGTAGTAATGTGTGAATGATACAAGTAGTAATGTGAGAATGATACAAGTAGTAATGTGTGAATGATACAAGTACTAATGTGTGAATGAAACAAGTAGTAATGTGTGAATGATACAAGTAGTAATGTGAGAATGATACAAGTAGTAATGTGAGAATGATACAAGTAGTAATGAGTGAATGATACAAGTAGTAATGGGTGAATGATACAAGTACTAATGTGTGAATGATACAAGTAGTAATGTGTGAATGATACAAGTAGTAATGTGAGAATGATACAAATAGTAATGTGTGAATGATATAAGTAGTAATGTGTGAATGATACAATTAGTAATATGTGAATGATACAAGTAGTAATGTGAATAATGCATGTAGCCTGTGTGAATGATGCATGTAGCATGTGTGAATGATGCATGTAGCCTGTGTGAATGATACATGTAGCATGTGTGAATGATGCATGTAGCCTGTGTGAATGATGCATGTAGCATGTGTGAATGATGCATGTAACCTGTGTGAATGATGCATGTAGCATGTGTGAATGATGCATGTAGCCTGTGTGAATGATGCATTTGTGAATGATGCATATAGCATGTGTGAATGATGCATGTAGTATGTGTGAATGTTGTTGTAGCATGTGTGAATGATGCATATAGCATGTGTGAAAGATGCATATAGCATGTGTGAATGATGCATGAAGCATGTGAGAATGATACATAAAGCATGTGTGAATGATGCATGTAGTATGTGTGAATGATGTATGTAGCATGTGTGAATGATGTATGTAGGATGTGTGAATGATGCATGTAGCATGTGTGAATGATGCATGTAGCATGTGTGAATGATGCACGTAGCATGTGTGAATGATTCTTGTAGCATGTGTGAATGATGCATGTAGCATGTGTGAATGATGCATGTAGCATGTGTGAATGTTGCTTGTAGCATGTGTGAATGATGCATGTAGCATGTGTGAATGATGCATGTAGCATGTGTGAATGTTGCTTGTAGCATGTATGAATGATGCATGAAGCATGTGTGAATGATACATGCAGCATGTGTGAATGATGCATGTAGCCTGTGTGAATGATGCATGTAGCATGTGTGAATGATGCGTGTAGCATGTGTGAATGATGCATGTATCCTGTGTGAATGATGCATGTAGCATGTGTGAATGATGCGTGTAGCATGTGTGAATGATGCATGTAGCATGTGTGAATGATGCATGTAGCATGTGTGAATGATTCTTGTAGCATGTGTGAATGATGCATGTAGCATGTGTGAATGATGCATGTATCCTGCGTGAATGATGCATGTAGCATGTGTGAATGATGCGTGTAGCATGTGTGAATGATGCATGTAGCATGTGTGAATGATGCATGTAGCATGTGTGAATGATGCATGTAGCATGTGTGAATGATGCGTGTAGCATGTGTGAATGATGCATGTAGCATGTGTGAATGATGCATGTAGCATGTGTGAATGATGCATGTAGCATGTGTGAATGATGCATGTAGCATGTGTGAATGATGCATGTAGCACTTGTGAATGATGCATGTAGCCTGTGTGAATGACGCATGTAGCATGTGTGAATGATGCATGTAGCATGTGTGAATGATGCATGTAGCACTTGTGAATGATGCATGTAGCCTGTGTGAATGATGCATGTAGCTTGTGTGAATGATGCATGTAGCATGTGTGAATGATGCATGTAGCCTGTTTGAATGATGCATGTAGCTTGTGTGAATGATGCATGTAGCATGTGTGAATGATGCATGTAGCACGTGTGAATGATGCATGTAGCATGTGTGAATGATGCGTGTAGCATGTGTGAATGATGCACGTAGCATGTGTGAATGATTCTTGTAGCATGTGTGAATGATGCATGTAGCATGTGTGAATGATGCATGTAGCACGTGTGAATGATGCATGTAGCATGTGTGAATGATGCATGTAGCATGTGTGAATGATGCATGTAGCACGTGTGAATGATGCATGTAGCTTGTGTGAATGATGCATGTAGCATGTGTGAATGATGCATGTAGCATGTGTGAATGATGCATGTAGCATGTGTGAATGATGCATGTAGCTTGTGTGAATGATGCATGTAGCATGTGTGAATGATGCATGTAGCATGTGTGAATGATGCATGTAGCTTGTGTGAATGATGCATGTAGCATGTGTGAATGATGCATGTAGCATTTGTGAATGATGCATGTATCCTGTGTGAATGATGCATGTAGCATGTGCGAATAATGCATGTAGCATGTGTGAATGATGCATGTAGCATGTGTGAATGATGCATGTATCCTGTGTGAATGATGCATGAATCCTGTGTGAATGATGCATGCATCCTGTGTGAATGATGCATGTAGCATGTGTGAATGATGCATGTAGCATGTGTGAATGATGCATGTATCCTGTGTGAATGATGCATGTATCCTGCGTGAATGATGCATGTAGCATGTGTGAATGATGCATATAGCAAATGTGAATGATGCATGTATCCTGTGTGAATGATACATGTAGTCTGTGTGAATGATGCATGTAGCTTGTGTGAATGATACATGAAGCATGTGTGAATGATGCATGTAGTATGTGGGAATGATCCATGTAGCATGTGTGAATGATTCATGTAGCCTGTGTGAATGATGCATGCAGCATGTGTGAATGATGCATGTAGCATGTGCGAATGATGCATGTAGCATGTGTGAATGATGCATGTAGCATGTGAGAATGATGCATGTAGCATGTGTGAATGATGCATGAATCCTCTGTGAATGATGCATGTATCCTGTGTAAATGATGCATGTAGCATGTGTGAATGATGCATGTAGCATGTGTGAATGATGCATGTAGCATGTGTGAATGATGCATGTAGCATGTGTGAATGATGCATGTAGCATGTGTGAATGATGCATGTAGCCTGTGTGAATGATGCATGTAGCATGTGTGAATGATGCATGTAGCATGTGTGAATGATGCATGTAGCATGTGTGAATGATGCATGTAGCATGTGTGAATGATGCATGTAGCATATGTGAATGATGCATGTAGCATGTGTGAATGATGCATGTAGCATGTGTGAATGATGCATGTAGCATGTGTGAATGATGCATGTAGCATGAATGAATGATGCATGAAGCATGTGTGAATGTTGCTTCTACCATGTGTGAATGATGCATGTAGCATGTGTGAATGATGCATGTAGGATGTGTGAATGATGCATGTAGCATGTGTGAATGATGCATGTAGCATGTGTGAATGATGCATGTAGCATGTGTGAATGATGCATGTAGCATGAATGAATGATGCATGAAGCATATGTGAATGTTGCTTGTAGCATGTGTGAATGATGCATGTGTTGATGATGCATGTAGCATGTGTGAATGGTGCATGTAGCATGTGTGAATGATGCATGAAGCATGTGTGAATGTTGCTTGTAGCATGTGTGAATGATGCATGAAGCATGTGTGAATGTTGCTTGTAGCATGTGTGAATGATGCATGTGTGAATGATGCATGTAGCATGTGTGAATGTTGCTTGTAGCATGTGTCAATGATGCATGAAGCATGTGTGAATGTTGCTTGTAGCATGTGTGAATGATGCATGTGTGAATGATGCATGTAGCATGTGTGAATGGTGCATGTAGCATGTGTGAATGATGCATGAAGCATGTGTGAATGTTGCTTGTAGCATGTGTGAATGATGCATGTGTGAATGATGCATGTGGCATGTGTGAATGGTGCATGTAGCATGTGTGAATGATGCATGTGTGAATGGTGCATGTAGCATGTGTGAATGATGCATGAAGCAGGTGTGAATGATGCATGTAGCATGTGTGAATGATGCATGTAGCATGTGTGAATGATGCATGTAGCATGTGTGAATGATGCATGTAGCATGTGTGAATGATGCATGTAGCATGTGTGAATGATGCATGTAGCATGTGTGAATGATGCATGTAGCATGTGTGAATGATGCATGTATCCTGTTTGAATGATTCGTGTAGCATGTGTGAATGATGCATGTATCCTGTGTGAATGATGCATGTAGCATGTGTGAATGATGCATGTAGCATGTGTGAATGATGCATGTAGCATTTGTGAATGATGCATGTAGCCTGTGTGAATGATGCATGTAGCATGTGTGAATGATGCATGTATCCTGTGTGAATGATGCATGTAGCCTGCGTGAATGATGCATGTAGCATGTGTGAATGATGCATGTAGCATGTGTGAATGATGCATGTAGCATGTGTGAATGATTCTTGTAGCATGTGTGAATGATGCATGTAGCATGTGTGAATGATGCATGTATCCTGTGTGAATAATACATGTATCCTGCGTGAATGATGCATGTAGCATGTGTGAATGATGCATGTAGCATGTGTGAATGATGCATGTAGCATGTGTGAATGATGCATGTAGCATGTGTGAATGATGCATGTAGCATGTGTGAATGATGCATGTAGCATTTGTGAATGATGCATGTAGCCTGTGTGAATGACGCATGTAGCTTGTGTGAATGATGCATGTAGCATGTGTGAATGATGCATGTAGCCTGTTTGAATGATGCATGTAGCATGTGTGAATGATGCATGTAGCATGTGTGAATGATGCGTGTAGCATGTGTGAATGATGCGTGTAGCATGTGTGAATGATGCATGTAGCATGTGTGAATTATGCACGTAGCATGTGTGAATGATTCTTGTAGCATGTGTGAATGATGCATGTAGCATGTGTGAATGATGCATGTAGCATGTGTGAATGATGCGTGTAGCATGTGTGAATGATGCATGTAGCATGTGTGAATGATGCGTGTAGCATGTGTGAATGATGCATGTAGCATGTGTGAATTATGCACGTAGCATGTGTGAATGATTCTTGTAGCATGTGTAAATGATGCATGTAGCATGTGTGAATGATGCATGTAGCACGTGTGAATGATGCATGTAGCATTTGTGAATGATGCATGTAGCCTTTGTGAATGATGCATGTAGCTTGTGTGAATGATGCATGTAGCATGTGTGAAAGATGCATGTAGCATGTGTGAATGATGCATGTATCCTGTGTGAATGATGCATGTAGCATGTGCGAATAATGCATGTAGCATGTGTGAATGATGCATGTAGCATGTGTGAATGATGCATGTAGCATGTGTGAATGATGCATGTAGCATGTGTGAATGATACATGTAGCATGTGTGAATGATGCATGTAGCATGTGTGAATGATGCATGTAGCATGTGTGAATGATGCATGTAGCATGTGTGAATGATGCATGTAGCATGAATGAATGATGCATGAAGCATGTGTGAATGTTGCTTCTAGCATGTGTGAATGATGCATGTAGCATGTGTGAATGATGCATGTAGCATGTGTGAATGATGCATGTAGCATGTGTGAATGATGCATGTGTGAATGATGCATGTAGCATGTGTGAATGATGCATGTAGCATGTGTGAATGATGCATGTAGCATGTGTGAATGATGCATGTAGCATGAATGAATGATGCATGAAGCATGTGTGAATGTTGCTTGTAGCATGTGTGAATGATGCATGTGTTGATGATGCATGTAGCATGTGTGAATGGTGCATGTAGCATGTGTGAATGATGCATGAAGCATGTGTGAATGTTGCTTGTAGCATGTGTGAATGATGCATGAAGCATGTGTGAATGTTGCTTGTAGCATGTGTGAATGATGCATGTGTGAATGATGCATGTAGCATGTGTGAATGGTGCATGTAGCATGTGTGAATGATGCATGAAGCATGTGTGAATGTTGCTTGTAGCATGTGTGAATGATGCATATGTGAATGATGCATGTAGCATGTGTGAATGGTGCATGTAGCATGTGTGAATGATGCATGTGTGAATGATGCATGTAGCATGTGTGAATGGTGCATGTAGCATGTGTGAATGATGCATGAAGCAGGTGTGAATGATGCATGTAGCATGTGTGCATGATGCATGAAGCAGGTGTGAATGATGCATGTAGCATGTGTGAATGATACATGTAGCATATGTGAATGATGCATGAAGCAGGTGTGAATGATGTATGTAGCATGTGTGAATGATGCATGTAGCATGTGTGAATGATACATGTAGCATGTGTGAATGATGCATGAAGCAGGAGTGAATGATGTATGTAGCATGTGTGAATGATGCATGTAGCATGTGTGAATGATGCATGTAGCATGTGTGAATGATGCATGTAGCATGTGTGAATGATGCATGTAGCATGTGTGAATGATGCATGTATCCTGTTTGAATGATTCGTGTAGCATGTGTGAATGATGCATGTATCCTGTGTGAATGATGCATGTAGCATGTGTGAATGATGCATGTAGCATGTGTGAATGATGCATGTAGCATTTGTGAATGATGCATGTAGCCTGTGTGAATGATGCATGTAGCATGTGTGAATGATGCATGTATCCTGTGTGAATGATGCATGTAGCCTGTGTGAATGATGCATGTAGCATGTGTGAATGATGCATGTAGCATGTGTGAATGATGCATGTAACATGTGTGAATGATGCATGTAGCATGTGTGAATGATGCATGTAACATGTGTGAATGATGCATGTAGCCTGTGTGAATGATGCATGTAGCATGTGTGAATGATGCATGCAACATGTGTGAATGATGCATGTATCCTGTGTGAATGATGTATGTAGCATGTGTTAATGATGCATGTAGCATGTGTGAATGATGCATGTAGCATGTGTGAATGATGCATGTAGCATGTGTGAATGATGCATGTAGCCTGTGTGAATGATTCTTGTAGCATGTGTGAATGATACATGTAGCATGTGTGAATGATGCATGTAGCATGTGTTAATGATGCATGTAGCATGTGTGAATGATGCATGTAGCATGTGTGAATGATGCATGAAGCAGGTGTGAATGATGCATGTAGCATGTGTGAATGATGCATGAAGCAGGTGTGAATGATGCATGTAGCATGTGTGAATGATACATGTAGCATGTGTGAATGATGCATGTAGCATGTGTGAATGATGCATGTAGCATGTGTGAATGATGCATGTAGCATGTGTGAATGATGCATGTAGCATGTGTGAATGATGCATGTAGCATGTGTGAATGATGCATGTAGCATGTGTGAATGATGCATGTAGCATGTGTGAATGATGCATGTAGCATGTGTGAATGATGCATGTAGCATGTGTGAATGATGCATGTAGCATGTGTGAATGATGCATGTAGCATGTGTGAATGATGCATGTAGCATGTGTGAATGATGCATGTAGCAAATGTGAATGATGCATGTAGCATGTGTGAATGATGCATGTAGCATGTGTGAATGATGCATGTAGCATGTGTGAATGATGCATGTAGCATGTGTGAATGATGCATGTAGCATGTGTGAATGATGCATGTAGCATGTGTGAATGATGCATGTAGCATGTGTGAATGATGCATGTAGCATGTGTGAATGATGCATGTAGCATGTGTGAATGATGCATGTAGCATGTGTGAATGATGCATGTAGCATGTGTGAATGATGCATGTAGCATGTGTGAATGATGCATGTAGCATGTGTGAATGATGCATGTAGCATGTGTGAATGATGCATGTAGCATGTGTGAATGATGCATGTAGCATGTGTGAATGATGCATGTAGCATGTGTGAATGATGCATGTAGCATGTGTGAATGATGCATGTAGCATGTGTGAATGATGCATGTAGCATGTGTGAATGATACATGTAGCATGTGTGAATGATGCATGTAGCATGTGTGAATGATGCATGTAGCATGTGTGAATGATGCATGTAGCATGTGTGAATGATGCATGTAGCATGTGTGAATGATGCATGTAGCATGTGTGAATGATGCATGTAGCATGTGTGAATGATGCATGTAGCATGTGTGAATGATGCATGTAGCATGTGTGAATGATGCATGTAGCATGTGTGAATGATGCATGTAGCATGTGTGAATGATGCATGTAGCATGTGTGAATGATGCATGTAGCATGTGTGAATGATGCATGTAGCATGTGTGAATGATGCATGTAGCATGTGTGAATGATGCATGTAGCATGTGTGAATGATGCATGTTGCATGTGTGAATGATGCATGTAGCATGTGTGAATGATGCATGTAGCATGTGTGAATGATGCATGTAGCATGTGTGAATGATGCATGTAGCATGTGTGAATGATGCATGTGTTGATGATGCATGTAGCATGTGTGAATGATGCATGTAGCATGTGTGAATGATGCATGTAGCATGTGTGAATTATGCATGTAGCATGTGTGAATGATGCATGTAGCATGTGTGAATGATGCATGTAGCATGTGTGAATGATACATGTGTGAATGATGCATGTAGCATGTGTGAATGATGCATGTAGCATGTGTGAATGATGCATGTAGCATGTGTGAATGATGCATGTAGCATGTGTGAATGATGCATGTAGCATGTGTGAATGATGCATGTAGCATGTGTGAATGATGCATGTAGCATGTGTGAATGATGCATGTAGCATGTGTGAATGATGCATGTAGCATGTGTGAATGATGCATGTAGCATGTGTGAATGATGCATGTAGCATGTGTGAATGATGCATGTAGCATGTGTGAATGATGCATGTAGCATGTGTGAATGATGCATGTAGCATGTGTGAATGATGCATGTAGCATGTGTGAATGATGCATGAAGCATGTGTGAATGATGCATGTAGCATGTGTGAATGATGCATGTAGCATGTGTGAATGATGCATGTAGCATGTGTGAATGATGCATGTAGCATGTGTGAATGATGCATGTAGCATGTGTGAATGATGCATGTAGCCTGTGTGAATGATGCATGTAGCATGTGTGAATGATGCATGTATCCTGTGTGAATGATGCATGTAGCATGTGTGAATGATGCATGTAGCATGTGTGAATGATGCATGTAGCATGTGTGAATGATGCATGTAGCATGTGTGAATGATGCATGTAGCATGTGTGAATGATGCATGTAGCCTGTGTGAATGATGCATGTAGCATGTGTGAATGATGCATGTAGCATGTGTGAATGATGCATGTAGCATGTGTGAATGATGCATGTAGCATGTGTGAATGATGCATGTAGCATGTGTGAATGATGCATGTAACATGTGTGAATGATGCATGTAGCCTGTGTGAATGATGCATGTAGCATGTGTGAATGATGCATGCAACATGTGTGAATGATGCATGTATCCTGTGTGAATGATGCATGTAGCATGTGTGAATGATGCATGTAGCATGTGTGAATGATGCATGTAGCATGTGTGAATGATGCATGTAGCATGTGTGAATGATGCATGTAGCATGTGTGAATGATGCATGTAGCATGTGTGAATGATGCATGTAGCATGTGTGAATGATGCATGTAGCATGTGTGAATGATGCATGTAGCATGTGTGAATGATGCATGTAGCATGTGTGAATGATGCATGTAGCATGTGTGAATGATGCATGTAGCATGTGTGAATGATGCATGTAGCATGTGTGAATGATGCATGTAGCATGTGTGAATGATGCATGTAGCATGTGTGAATGATGCATGTAGCATGTGTGAATGATGCATGTAGCATGTATGAATGATGCATGTAGCATGTGTGAATGATGCATGTAGCATGTGTGAATGATGCATGTAGCATGTGTGAATGATGCATGTAGCATGTGTGAATGATGCATGTAGCATGTGTGAATGATGCATGTAGCATGTGTGAATGATGCATGTAGCATGTGTGAATGATGCATGTAGCATGTGTGAATGATGCATGTAGCATGTGTGAATGATGCATGTAGCATGTGTGAATGATGCATGTAGCATGTGTGAATGATGCATGTAGCATGTGTGAATGATGCATGTAGCATGTGTGAATGATGCATGTAGCATGTGTGAATGATGCATGTAGCATGTGTGAATGATGCATGTAGCATGTGTGAATGATGCATGTAGCATGTGTGAATGATGCATGTAGCATGTGTGAATGATGCATGTAGCATGTGTGAATGATGCATGTAGCATGTGTGAATGATGCATGTAGCATGTGTGAATGATGCATGTAGCATGTGTGAATGATGCATGAAGCATGTGTGAATGTTGCATGTAGCATGTGTGAATGATGCATGTGTTGAATTTTGCATGTAGCATGTGTGAATGATGCATGTAGCATGTGTGAATGATGCATGTAGCATGTGTGAATGATGCATGTAGCATGTGTGAATGATGCATGTAGCATGTGTGAATGATGTGTGTATGCATGTAGCATGTGTGAATGATGCATGTAGCATGTGTGAATGATGCATGTAGCATGTGTGAATGATGCATGTAGCATGTGTGAATGATGCATGTAGCATGTGTGAATGATGCATGTAGCATGTGTGAATGATGCATGTAGCATGTGTGAATGATGCATGTAGCATGTGTGAATGATGCATGTAGCATGTATGAATGATGCATGTAGCATGTATGAATGATGCATGTAGCATGTATGAATGATGCATGTAGCATGTATGAATGATGCATGTAGCATGTATGAATGATGCATGTAGCATGTATGAATGATGCATGTAGCATGTGTGAATGATGCATGTAGCATGTGTGAATGATGCATGTAGCATGTATGAATGATGCATGAAGCATGTGTGAATGATGCATGTAGCATGTGTGAATGATGCATGTAGCATGTGTGAATGATGCATGTAGCATGTGTGAATGATGCATCTAACATGTGTGAATGATGCATGTAGCATGTGTGAATTATGCAAGTAGCATATGTGAATGATGCATCTAACATGTGTGAATGATGCATGTAGCATGTGTGAATGATGCATGTAGCATGTGTGAATGATGCATGTAGCATGTGTGAATGATGCATGTAGCATGTGTGAATGATGCATGTAGCATGTGTGAATGATGCATGTAGCATGTGTGAATGATGCATGTAGCATGTGTGAATGATGCATGTAGCATGTGTGAATGATGCATGTAGCATGTGTGAATGATGCATGTAGCATGTGTGAATGATGCATGTAGCATGTGTGAATGATGCATGTAGCATGTGTGAATGATGCATGTAGCATGTGTGAATGATGCATGTAACATGTGTGAATGATGCATGTAACATGTGTGAATGATGCATGTAGCATGTGTGAATGATGCATGTAGCATGTGTGAATGATGCATGTAGCATGTGTGAATGATGCATGTAGCATGTGTGAATGATGCATGTAGCATGTGTGAATGATGCATGTAGCATGTGTGAATGATGCATGTAGCATGTGTGAATGATGCATGTAGCATGTGTGAATGATGCATGTAGCATGTGTGAATGATGCATGTAGCATGTGTGAATGATGCATGTAGCATGTGTGAATGATGCATGTAGCATGTGTGAATGATGCATGTAGCATGTGTGAATGATGCATGTAGCATGTGTGAATGATGCATGTAGCATGTGTGAATGATGCATGTAGCATGTGTGAATGATGCATGTAGCATGTGTGAATGATGCATGTAGCATGTGTGAATGATGCATGTAGCATGTGTGAATGATGCATGTAGCATGTGTGAATGATGCATGTAGCATGTGTGAATGATGCATGTAGCATGTGTGAATGATGCATGTAGCATGTGTGAATGATGCATGTAGCATGTGTGAATGATGCATGTAGCATGTGTGAATGATGCATGTAGCATGTGTGAATGATGCATGTAGCATGTGTGAATGATGCATGTAGCATGTGTGAATGATGCATGTAGCATGTGTGAATGATGCATGTAGCATGTGTGAATGATGCATGTAGCATGTGTGAATGATGCATGTAGCATGTGTGAATGATGCATGTAGCATGTGTGAATGATGCATGTAGCATGTGTGAATGATGCATGTAGCATGTGTGAATGATGCATGTAGCATGTGTGAATGATGCATGTAGCATGTGTGAATGATGCATGTAGCATGTGTGAATGATGCATGTAGCATGTGTGAATGATGCATGTAGCATGTGTGAATGATGCATGTAGCATGTGTGAATGATGCATGTAGCATGTGTGAATGATGCATGTAGCATGTGTGAATGATGCATGTAGCATGTGTGAATGATGCATGTAGCATGTGTGAATGATGCATGTAGCATGTGTGAATGATGCATGTAGCATGTGTGAATGATGCATGTAGCATGTGTGAATGATGCATGTAGCATGTGTGAATGATGCATGTAGCATGTGTGAATGATGCATGTAGCATGTGTGAATGATGCATGTAGCATGTGTGAATGATGCATGTAGCATGTGTGAATGATGCATGTAGCATGTGTGAATGATGCATGTAGCATGTGTGAATGATGCATGTAGCCTGTGTGAATGATGCATGTAGCATGTGTGAATGATGCATGTAGCATGTGTGAATGATGCATGTAGCATGTGTGAATGATGCATGTAGCATGTGTGAATGATGCATGTAGCATGTGTGAATGATGCATGTAGCCTGTGTGAATGATGCAGCATGTGTGAATGATACATGTAGCATGTGTGAATGATGCATGTAGCATGTGTGAATGATGCATGTAGCCTGTGAATGAATGTGATGATGCATGTAGCATGTGTGAATGATACATGTAGCATGTGTGAATGATGCATGTAGCATGTGTGAATGATGCATGTAGCCTGTGTGAATGATTCTTGTAGCATGTGTGAATGATACATGTAGCATGTGTGAATGATGCATGTAGCATGTGTGAATGATGCATGTAGCAATGATGTAGCATGTGTGAATGATGCATGTAGCATGTGTGAATGATGCATGTAGCATGTGTGAATGATGCATGTAGCATGTGTGAATGATGCATGTAGCATGTGTGAATGATGCATGTAGCATGTGTGAATGATGCATGTAGCATGTGTGAATGATGCATGTAGCATGTGTGAATGATGCATGTAGCATGTGTGAATGATGCATGTAGCATGTGTGAATGATGCATGTAGCATGTGTGAATGATGCATGTAGCATGTGTGAATGATGCATGTAGCATGTGTGAATGATGCATGTAGCATGTGTGAATGATGCATGTAGCATGTGTGAATGATGCATGTAGCATGTGTGAATGATGCATGTAGCATGTGTGAATGATGCATGTAGCATGTGTGAATGATGCATGTAGCATGTGTGAATGATGCATGTAGCATGTGTGAATGATGCATGTAGCATGTGTGAATGATGCATGTAGCATGTGTGAATGATGCATGTAGCATGTGTGAATGATGCATGTAGCATGTGTGAATGATGCATGTAGCATGTGTGAATGATGCATGTAGCATGTGTGAATGATGCATGTAGCATGTGTGAATGATGCATGTAGCATGTGTGAATGATGCATGTAGCATGTGTGAATGATGCATGTAGCATGTGTGAATGATGCATGTAGCATGTGTGAATGATGCATGTAGCATGTGTGAATGATGCATGTAGCATGTGTGAATGATGCATGTAGCATGTGTGAATGATGCATGTAGCATGTGTGAATGATGCATGTAGCATGTGTGAATGATGCATGTAGCATGTGTGAATGATGCATGTAGCATGTGTGAATGATGCATGTAGCATTTGTGAATGATGCATGTAGCATGTGTGAATGATGCATGTAGCATGTGTGAATGATGCATGTAGCATGTGTGAATGATGCATGTAGCATGTGTGAATGATGCATGTAGCATGTGTGAATGATGCATGTAGCATGTATGAATGATGCATGTAGCATGTGTGAATGATGCATGTAGCAAGTGTGAATGATGCATGTAGCATGTGTGAATGATGCATGTAGCAAGTGTGAATGATGCATGTAGCATGTGTGAATGATGCATTTATCCTGTGTGAGTGATACATGTAGCATGTGTGAATGATGCATGTAGCCTGTGTGAATGATGCATGTAGCATGTGTGAATGATGCATGCAGCATGTGTGAATGATGCATGTAGCATGTGTGAATGATGCATGTAGCATGTGTGAATGATGCACGTAGCATGTGTGAATGATACATGTAGCATGTGTGAATGATGCATGTAGCATGTGTGAATGATACATGTGTGAATGATGCATGTAGCTTGTGTGAACGATGTATGTAGCATGTGTGAATGATGCATGTAGAATGTTGCATGTGTGAATGATGCATGTAGCATGTGTGAATGATGCATGTAGCATGTGTGAATGATGCATGTAGCATGTGTGAATGATGCATGTAGCATGTGTGAATGATGCATGTAGCATGTGTGAATGATGCATGTAGCATGTGTGAATGATGCATGTAGCATGTGTGAATGATGCATGTAGCATGTGTGAATGATGCATGTAGCATGTGTGAATGATGCATGTAGCATGTGTGAATGATGCATGTAGCATGTGTGAATGATGCATGTAGCATGTGTGAATGATGCATGTAGCATGTGTGAATGATGCATGTAGCATGTGTGAATGATACATGTAGCATGTGTGAATGATGCATGAAGCAGGTGTGAATGATGCATGTAGCATGTGTGAATGATGCATGTAGCATGTGTGAATGATGCATGTAGCATGTGTGAATGATGCATGAAGCATATGTGAATTATGCATGTAGCATGTGTGAATGATACATGAAGCAGGTGTGAATGTTGCATGTAGCATGTGTGAATGATGCAAGTAGCATATGTGAATGATGGAAGTAGCATATGTGAATGATGCATCTAGCATGTGTGAATGATGCATGTAGCATGTGTGAATGATGCAAGTAGCATATGTGAATGATGGAAGTAGCATATGTGAATGATGCATCTACCATGTGTGAATGATGCATGTAGCATGTGTGAATGATGCAAGTAGCATATGTGAATGATGGAAGTAGCATATGTGAATGATGCATCTAGCATGTGTGAATGATGCATCTAGCATGTGTGAATGATGCATGTAGCATGTGTGAATGATGCATGTAGCATGTGTGAATGATGCATGTAGCATGTGTGAATGATGCTTGTATGAATGATGCATGTAGCATGTGTGAATGATGCATGTAGCATGTGTGAATGATGCATGTAGCATGTGTGAATGATGCATGTAGCATGTGTGAATGATGCATGTAGCATGTGTGAATGATGCATGTAGCATGTGTGAATGATGCATGTAGCATGTGTGAATGATGCACGTAGCAAATGTGAATGATGCATGTAGCATGTGTGAATGATGCATGTAGCATGTGTGAATGATGCATGTAGCATGTGTGAATGATGCATGTAGCAAGTGTGAATGATGCATGTAGCATGTGTGAATGATGCATTTATCCTGTGTGAGTGATACATGTAGCATGTGTGAATGATGCATGTAGCCTGTGTGAATGATGCATATAGCATGTGTGAATGATACATGCAGCATGTGTGAATGATGCATGTAGCATGTGTGAATGATGTATGAAGCATGTGTGAATGATGCATATAGCATGTGTGAATGATACATGTAGCATGTGTGAATGATGCATGTAGCATGTGTGAATGATACATGTGTGAATGATGCATGTAGCTTGTGTGAACGATGTATGTAGCATGTGTGAATGATGCATGTAGAATGTTTGAAAGATGCATGTTGCATGTGTGAATGATGCATGTAGCCTGTGTGAATGATGCATGTAGCATGTGTGAATGATGCATGTAGCATGTGTGAATGATGCATGTATCCTGTGTGAATGATGCATGTAGCATGTGTGAATGATGCATGTAGCCTGTGTGAATGATGCATGTTGCATGTGTGAATGATTCATGTGTGAATGATGCATGTAGCATGTGTGAATGATGCATGTAGCATGTGTGAATGATGCATGTAGCATGTGTGAATGATGCATGTAGCATGTGTGAATGATGCATGTAGCATGTGTGAATGATGCATGTAGCATGTGTGAATGATGCATGTAGCATGTGTGAATGATGCATGTAGGATGTGTAAATGATGCATGTAGCATGTGTGAATGATGCATGTAGCATGTGTGAATGATGCATGTAGCATGTGTGAATGATGCATGTAACATGTGTGAATGATGCATGTAGCATGTGTGAATGATGCATGTAACATGTGTGAATGATGCATGTAGCCTGTGTGAATGATGCATGTAGCATGTGTGAATGATGCATGCAACATGTGTGAATGATGCATGTATCCTGTGTGAATGATGTATGTAGCATGTGTTAATGATGCATGTAGCCTGTGTGAATGGTGCATGTAGCATGTGTGAATGATGCATGTAGCATGTGTTAATGATGCATGTAGCATGTGTGAATGATGCATGTAGCCTGTGTGAATGATTCTTGTAGCATGTGTGAATGATACATGTAGCATGTGTGAATGATGCATGTAGCATGTGTGAATGATGCATGTAGCCTGTGTGAATGATTCTTGTAGCATGTGTGAATGATACATGTAGCATGTGTGAATGATGCATGTAGCATGTGTGAATGATGCATGTAGCCTGTGTGAATGATTCTTGTAGCATGTGTGAATGATACATGTAGCATGTGTGAATGATGCATGTAGCATGTGTGAATGATGCATGTAGCATGTGTGAATGATGCATGTAGCCTGTGTGAATGATTCTTGTAGCATGTGTGAATGATACATGTAGCATGTGTGAATGATGCATGTAGCATGTGTTAATGATGCATGTAGCATGTGTGAATGATGCATGTAGCATGTGTGAATCATGCATGTAGCATGTGTGAATGATGCATGTAGCATGTGTGAATGATGCATGTAGCATGTGTGAATGATGCATGTAGCATGTGTGAATGATGCATGTAGCATGTGTGAATGATACATGTAGCATGTGTGAATGATGCATGAAGCAGGTGTGAATGATGCATGTAGCATGTGTGAATGATACATGTAGCATGTGTGAATGATGCATGTAGCATGTGTGAATGATGCATGAAGCATATGTGAATTATGCATGTAGCATGTGTGAATGATACATGAAGCAGGTGTGAATGTTGCATGTAGCATGTGTGAATGATGCAAGTAGCATATGTGAATGATGGAAGTAGCATATGTGAATGATGCATCTAGCATGTGTGAATGATGCATGTAGCATGTGTGAATGATGCAAGTAGCATATGTGAATGATGGAAGTAGCATATGTGAATGATGCATCTAGCATGTGTGAATGATGCATCTAGCATGTGTGAATGATGCATGTAGCATGTGTGAATGATGCATGTAGCATGTGTGAATGATGCATGTAGCATGTGTGAATGATGCTTGTGTGAATGATGCATGTAGCATGTGTGAATGATGCATGAAGCAGTTGTGAATGATACATGTAGCATGTGTGAATGATGCATGTAGCATGTGTAAATGATTCATGTAGCATGTGTGAATGATGCATGTAGCATGTGTGAATGATGCATGTAGCATGTGTGAATGATGCACGTAGCAAATGTGAATGATGCATGTAGCATGTGTGAATGATGCATGTAGCAAGTCTGAATGATGCATGTAGCATGTGTGAATGATGCATGTAGCAAGTGTGAATGATGCATGTAGCATGTGTGAATGATGCATTTATCCTGTGTGAGTGATACATGTAGCATGTGTGAATGATGCATGTAGCCTGTGTGAATGATGCATATAGCATGTGTGAATGATACATGCAGCATGTGTGAATGATGCATGTAGCATGTGTGAATGATGTATGAAGCATGTGTGAATGATGCATATAGCATGTGTGAATGATACATGTAGCATGTGTGAATGATGCATGTAGCATGTGTGAATGATACATGTGTGAATGATGCATGTAGCTTGTGTGAACGATGTATGTAGCATGTGTGAATGATGCATGTAGAATGTTTGAAAGATGCATGTTGCATGTGTGAATGATGCATGTAGCATGTGTGAATGATGCATGTAGCATGTGTGAATGATGCATGTATGCTGTGTGATTGATGCATGTAGCATGTGTGAATGATGCGTGTAGCACGTGTGAATGATGCATGCAGCAGGTGTGAATGATGCATGTATCCTGTGTGATTGATGCATGTATCCTGTGTGATTGATGCATGTAGCATGTGTGAATGATGCATGTATCCTGTGTGATTGATGCATGTAGCATGTGTGAATGATGCGTGTAGCATGTGTGAATGATGCATGTATCCTGTGTGATTGATGCATGTTGCATGTGTGAATGATGCATGTAGCATGTGTGAATGATGCATGTAGCATGTGTGAATGATGCATGTAGCATGTGTGAATGATGCATGTAGCATGTGTGAATGATGCATGTAGCATGTGTGAATGATGCATGTAGCATGTGTGAATGATGCATGTAGCATGTGTGAATGATGCATGTAGCATGTGTGAATGATGCATGTAGCATGTGTGAATGATGCATGTAGCATGTGTGAATGATGCATGTAGCATGTGTGAATGATGCATGTAGCATGTGTGAATGATGCATGTAGCATGTGTGAATGATGCATGTAGCATGTGTGAATGATGCATGTAGCATGTGTGAATGATGCATGTAGCATGTGTGAATGATGCATGTAGCATGTGTGAATGATGCATGTAGCATGTGTGAATGATGCATGTAGCATGTGTGAATGATGCATGTAGCATGTGTGAATGATGCATGTAGCATGTGTGAATGATGCATGTAGCATGTGTGAATGATGCATGTAGCATGTGTGAATGATGCATGTAGCATGTGTGAATGATGCATGTAGCATGTGTGAATGATGCATGTAGCATGTGTGAATGATGCATGTAGCATGTGTGAATGATGCATGTAGCATGTGTGAATGATGCATGTAGCATGTGTGAATGATGCATGTAGCATGTGTGAATGATGCATGTAGCATGTGTGAATGATGCATGTAGCATGTGTGAATGATGCATGTAGCATGTGTGAATGATGCATGTAGCATGTGTGAATGATGCATGTAGCATGTGTGAATGATGCATGTAGCATGTGTGAATGATGCATGTAGCATGTGTGAATGATGCATGTAGCATGTGTGAATGATGCATGTAGCATGTGTGAATGATGCATGTAGCATGTGTGAATGATGCATGTAGCATGTGTGAATGATGCATGTAGCATGTGTGAATGATGCATGTAGCATGTGTGAATGATGCATGTAGCATGTGTGAATGATGCATGTAGCATGTGTGAATGATGCATGTAGCATGTGTGAATGATGCATGTAGCATGTGTGAATGATGCATGTAGCATGTGTGAATGATGCATGTAGCATGTGTGAATGATGCATGTAGCATGTGTGAATGATGCATGTAGCATGTGTGAATGATGCATGTAGCATGTGTGAATGATGCATGTAGCATGTGTGAATGATGCATGTAGCATGTGTGAATGATGCATGTAGCATGTGTGAATGATGCATGTAGCATGTGTGAATGATGCATGTAGCATGTGTGAATGATGCATGTAGCATGTGTGAATGATGCATGTAGCATGTGTGAATGATGCATGTAGCATGTGTGAATGATGCATGTAGCATGTGTGAATGATGCATGTAGCATGTGTGAATGATGCATGTAGCATGTGTGAATGATGCATGTAGCATGTGTGAATGATGCATGTAGCATGTGTGAATGATGCATGTAGCATGTGTGAATGATGCATGTAGCATGTGTGAATGATGCATGTAGCATGTGTGAATGATGCATGTAGCATGTGTGAATGATGCATGTAGCATGTGTGAATGATGCATGTAGCATGTGTGAATGATGCATATAGCATGTGTGAATGATGCATGCATCCTGTGTGAATGATGCATGTGTGAATGATGCATGTAGCATGTGTGAATGATGCATGTAGCATGTGTGAAAGGTGCATGTAGCATGTGTGAATGATGCATGTAGCATGTGTGAATGATGCATGTAGCATGTGTGAATGATGCATGTAGCATGTGTGAATGATGCATGTAGCATGTGTGAATGATGCATGTAGCATGTGTGAATGATGCATGTAGCATGTGTGAATGATGCATGTAGCATGTGTGAATGATGCATGTAGCATGTGTGAATGATGCATGTAGCATGTGTGAATGATGCATGTAGCATGTGTGAATGATGCATGTAGCATGTGTGAATGATGCATGTAGCATGTGTGAATGATGCATGTAGCATGTGTGAATGATGCATGTAGCATGTGTGAATGATGCATGTAGCATGTGTGAATGATGCATGTAGCATGTGTGAATGATGCATGTAGCATGTGTGAATGATGCATGTAGCATGTGTGAATGATGCATGTAGCATGTGTGAATGATGCATGTAGCATGTGTGAATGATGCATGTAGCATGTGTGAATGATGCATGTAGCATGTGTGAATGATGCATGTAGCATGTGTGAATGATGCATGTAGCATGTGTGAATGATGCATGTAGCATGTGTGAATGATGCATGTAGCATGTGTGAATGATGCATGTAGCATGCGTGAATGATGCATGTAGCATGTGTGAATGATGCATGTAGCATGTGTGAATGATGCATCTAGCAAGTGTGAATGATGCATGTAGCATGTGTGAATGATGCATGTAGCATGTGTGAATGATGCATGTAGCATGTGTGAATGATGCATGTAGCATATGCGAATGATGCAAGTAGCATATGTGAATGATGCATGTAGCATGTGTGAATGATGCATGTAGCATGTGTGAATGATGCATGTAGCATGTGTGAATGATGCATGTAGCATGTGTGAATGATGCATGTAGCATGTGTGAATGATGCATGTAGCATGTGTGAATGATGCATGTAGCATGTGTGAATGATGCATGTAGCATGTGTGAATGATGCATGTAGCATGTGTGAATGATGCATGTAGCATGTGTGAATGATGCATGTAGCATGTGTGAATGATGCATGTAGCATGTGTGAATGATGCATGTAGCATGTGTGAATGATGCATGTAGCATGTGTGAATGATGCATGTAGCAAGTGTGAATGATGCATGTAGCATGTGTGAATGATGCATGTAGCATGTGTGAATGATGCATGTAGCATGTGTGAATGATGCATGTAGCATGTGTGAATGATGCATGTAGCATGTGTGAATGATGCATGTAGCATGTGTGAATGATGCATGTAGCATGTGTGAATGATGCATGTAGCATGTGTGAATGATGCATGTAGCATGTGTGAATGATGCATGTAGCATGTGTGAATGATGCATGTAGCATGTGTGAATGATGCATGTAGCATGTGTGAATGATGCATGTAGCATGTGTGAATGATGCATGTAGCATGTGTGAATGATGCATGTAGCATGTGTGAATGATGCATGTAGCATGTGTGAATGATGCATGTAGCATGTGTGAATGATGCATGTAGCATGTGTGAATGATGCATGTAGCATGTGTGAATGATGCATGTAGCATGTGTGAATGATGCATGTAGCATGTGTGAATGATGCATGTAGCATGTGTGAATGATGCATGTAGCATGTGTGAATGATGCATGTAGCATGTGTGAATGATGCATGTAGCATGTGTGAATGATGCATGTAGCATGTGTGAATGATGCATGTAGCATGTGTGAATGATGCATGTAGCATGTGTGAATGATGCATGTAGCATGTGTGAATGATGCATGTAGCATGTGTGAATGATGCATGTAGCATGTGTGAATGATGCATGTAGCATGTGTGAATGATGCATGTAGCATGTGTGAATGATGCATGTAGCATGTGTGAATGATGCATGTAGCATGTGTGAATGATGCATGTAGCATGTGTGAATGATGCATGTAGCATGTGTGAATGATGCATGTAGCATGTGTGAATGATGCATGTAGCATGTGTGAATGATGCATGTAGCATGTGTGAATGATGCATGTAGCATGGGTGAATGATGCATGTAGCATGTGTGAATGATATATGTAGCATGTGTGAATGATGCATGTAGCATGTGTGAATGATGCATGTAGCATGTTTGAATGATGCATGTAGCATGTGTGAATGATGCATGTAGCATGTGTGAATGATGCATGTAGCATGTGTGAATGATGCATGTAGCATGTGTGAATGATGCATGTAGCATGTGTGAATGATGCATGTAGCATGTGTGAATCATGCATGTAGCATGTGTGAATGATGCATGTAGCATGTGTGAATGATGCATGTAGCATGTGTGAATGATGCATGTAGCATGTGTGAATGATGCATGTAGCATGTGTGAATGATGCATGTAGCATGTGTGAATGATGCATGTAGCATGTGTGAATGATGCATTTAGCATGTGTGAATGATGCATGTAGCATGTGTGAATGATTCATGTAGCATGTGTGAATGATGCATGTAGCATGTGTGAATGATGCATGTAGCATGTGTGAATGATGCATGTAGCATGTGTGAATGATGCATGTAGCATGTGTGAATGATGCATGTAGCATGTGTGAATGATGCATGTAGCATGTGTGAATGATGCATGTAGCATGTGTGAATGATGCATGTAGCATGTGTGAATGATGCATGTAGCATGTGTGAATGATGCATGTAGCATGTGTGAATGATGCATGTAGCATGTGTGAATGATGCATGTAGCATGTGTGAATGATGCATGTAGCATGTGTGAATGATGCATGTAGCATGTGTGAATGATGCATGTAGCATGTGTGAATGATGCATGTAGCATGTGTGAATGATGCATGTAGCATGTGTGAATGATGCATGTAGCATGTGTGAATGATGCATGTAGCATGTGTGAATGATGCATGTAGCATGTGTGAATGATGCATGTAGCATGTGTGAATGATGCATGTAGCATGTGTGAATGATGCATGTAGCATGTGTGAATGATGCATGTAGCATGTGTGAATGATGCATGTAGCATGTGTGAATGATGCATGTAGCATGTGTGAATGATGCATGTAGCATGTGTGAATGATGCATGTAGCATGTGTGAATGATGCATGTAGCAGGTGGGAATGATCCCTGTAGCATGTGTGAATGATGCATGTAGCATGTGTGAATGATGCATGTAGCATGTGTGAATGATGCATGTAGCATGTGTGAATGATGCATGTAGCATGTGTGAATGATGCATGTAGCATGTGTGAATGATGCATGTAGCATGTGTGAATGATGCATGTAGCATGTGTGAATGATGCATGTAGCATGTGTGAATGATGCATGTAGCATGTGTGAATGATGCATGTAGCATGTGTGAATGATGCATGTAGCATGTGTGAATGATGCATGTAGCATGTGTGAATGATGCATGTAGCATGTGTGAATGATGCATGTAGCATGTGTGAATGATGCATGTAGCATGTGTGAATGATGCATGTAGCATGTGTGAATGATGCATGTAGCATGTGTGAATGATGCATGTAGCATGTGTGAATGATGCATGTAGCATGTGTGAATGATGCATGTAGCATGTGTGAATGATGCATGTAGCATGTGTGAATGATGCATGTAGCATGTGTGAATGATGCATGTAGCATGTGTGAATGATGCATGTAGCATGTGTGAATGATGCATGTAGCATGTGTGAATGATGCATGTAGCATGTGTGAATGATGCATGTAGCATGTGTGAATGATGCATGTAGCATGTGTGAATGATGCATGTAGCATGTGTGAATGATGCATGTAGCATGTGTGAATGATGCATGTAGCATGTGTGAATGATGCATGTAGCATGTGTGAATGATGCATGTAGCATGTGTGAATGATGCATGTAGCATGTGTGAATGATGCATGTAGCATGTGTGAATGATGCATGTAGCATGTGTGAATGATGCATGTAGCATGTGTGAATGATGCATGTAGCATGTGTGAATGATGCATGTAGCATGTGTGAATGATGCATGTAGCATGTGTGAATGATGCATGTAGCATGTGTGAATGATGCATGTAGCCTGTGTGAATGATGCATGTAGCATGTGTGAATGATGCATGTAGCATGTGTGAATGATGCATGTAGCATGTGTGAATGATGCATGTAGCCTGTGTGAATGATGCATGTAGCATGTGTGAATGATGCATGTAGCATGTGTGAATGATGCATGTAGCATGTGTGAATGATGCATGTAGCATGTGTGAATGATGCATGTAGCATGTGTGAATGATGCATGTAGCATGTGTGAATGATGCATGTAGCATGTGTGAATGATGCATGTAGCATGTGTGAATGATGCATGTAGCATGTGTGAATGATGCATGTAGCATGTGTGAATGATGCATGTAGCATGTGTGAATGATGCATGTAGCATGTGTGAATGATGCATGTAGCATGTGTGAATGATGCATGTAGCATGTGTGAATGATGCATGTAGCATGTGTGAATGATGCGTGCAGCATATGTGAATGATGCATGTAGCATGTGTGAATGATGCATGTAGCCTCTGTGAATGATGCATGTAGCATGTGTGAATGATGCATATAGCATGTGTGAATGATGCATGTATCCTGTGTGAATGATGCATGTGTGAATGATGCATGTAGCATGTGTGAATGATGCATGTGTGAATGATGCATGTAGCATGTGTGAATGATGCATGTAGCATGTGTGAATGATGCATGTAGCATGTGTGAATGATGCATGTGTGAATGATGCATGAACCATGTGTGAATGATGCATGTAGCATGTGTGAATGATGCATGTAGCATGTGTGAATGATGCATGTGTGAATGATGCATGTAGCATGTGTGAATGATGCATGTAGCATGTGTGAATGATGCATGTGTGAATGATGCATGTAGCATGTGTGAATGATGCATGTAGCATGTGTGAATGATGCATGTAGCATGTGTGAATGATGCATGTAGCATGTGTGAATGATGCATGTAGCATGTGTGAATGATGCATGTAGCATGTGTGAATGATGCATGTAGCATGTGTGAATGATGCATGTAGCATGTGTGAATGACGCGTGCAGCATATGTGAATGATGCATGTAGCATGTGTGAATGATGCATGTAGCATGTGTGAATGATGCGTGCAGCATATGTGAATGATGCATGCAGCATATGTGAATGATACATGTCGAATGTGTGAATGATGCATGTAGCATGTGTGAATGATGCATGTAGCATGTGTGAATGATGCATGTAGCATGTGTGAATGATGCATGTAGCATGTGTGAATGATGCATGTAGCATGTGTGAATGATGCATGTAGCATGTGTGAATGATGCATGTATCCTGTGTGAATGATGCGTGTAGCATGTGTGAATGATGCATGAAGCAGGTGTGATGCATGTAGCACGTGAGACTGATCCATGTAGCATGTGTGAATGATGCATGTAGCATGTGTGAATGATGCATGTAGCATGTGTGAATGATGCATGTAGCATGTGTGAATGATGCATGTAGCATGTGTGAATGATGCATGTAGCATGTGTGAATGATGCATGTAGCATGTGTGAATGATGCATGTAGCATGTGTGAATGATGCATGTAGCATGTGTGAATGATGCATGTAGCATGTGTGAATGATGCATGTAGCATGTGTGAATGATGCATGTAGCATGTGTGAATGATGCATGTAGCATGTGTGAATGATGCATGTAGCATGTGTGAATGATGCATGTAGCATGTGTGAATGATGCATGTAGCATGTGTGAATGATGCATGTATCCTGTGTGAATGATGCATGTAGCATGTGTGAATGATGCATGTAGCATGTGTGAATGATGCATGTAGCCTGTGTGAATGATGCATGTAGCATGTGTGAATGATGCATGTAGCATGTGTGAATGATGCATGTAGCATGTGTGAATGATGCATGCAGCAGGTGTGAATGATGCATGTAGCATGTGTGAATGATGCATGTAGCATGTGTGAATGATGCATGTAGCCTGTGTGAATGATGCATGTAGCATGTGTGAATGATGCATGTAGCATGTGTGAATGATGCATGAAGCAGGTGTGAATGATGCATGTAGCCTGTGTGAATGATGCATGTAGCATGTGTGAATGATGCATGTAGCATGTGTGAATGATGCATGTATCCTGTGTGAATGATGCATGTAGCATGTGTGAATGATGCATGTAGCATGTGTGAATGATGCATGTAGCATGTGTGAATGATGCATGTAGCATGTGTGAATGATGCATGTAGCATGTGTGAATGATGCATGTAGCATGTGTGAATGATGCATGTAGCCTGTGTGAATGATGCATGTAGCATGTGTTAATGATGCATGTAGCCTGTGTGAATGATGCATGTAGCATGTGTGAATGATGCATGTAGCATGTGTGAATGATGCATGTAGCATGTGTGAATGATGCATGTAGCATGTGTGAATGATGCATGTAGCATGTGTTAATGATGCATGTAGCATGTGTGAATGATGCATGTAGCATGTGTGAATGATGCATGTAGCATGTGTGAATGATGCATGTAGCATGTGTTAATGATGCATGTAGCATGTGTGAATGATGCATGAAGCAGGTGTGAATGATGCATGTAGCATGTGTGAATGATGCATGTAGCATGTGTTAATGATGCATGTAGCATGTGTGAATGATGCATGTAGCATGTGTGAATGATGCATGTAGCATGTGTGAATGATGCATGTAGCATGTGTGAATGATGCATGTAGCATGTGTGAATGATGCATGTAGCATGTGTGAATGATGCATGTAGCATGTGTGAATGATGCATGTAGCATGTGTGAATGATGCATGTAGCATGTGTGAATGATGCAAGTAGCATATGTGAATGATGCATCTAGCATGTGTGAATGATGCATGTAGCATGTGTGAATGATGCATGTAGCATGTGTGAATGATGCATGTAGCATGTGTGAATGATGCATGTAGCATGTGTGAATGATGCTTGTGTGAATGATGCATGTAGCATGTGTGAATGATGCATGAAGCAGGTGTGAATGATACATGTAGCATGTGTGAATGCTGCATGTAGCATGTGTGAATGATGCATGTAGCATGTGTGAATGATGTATGTAGCATGTGTGAATGATGCACGTAGCAAATGTGAATGATGAATGTAGCATGTGTGAATGATGCATGTAGCATGTGTGAATGATGCATGTAGCATGTGTGAATGATGCATTTATCCTGTGTGAGTGATACATGTAGCATGTGTGAATGATACATGTGTGAATGATGCATGTAGCTTGTGTGAACGATGCATGTAGCATGTGTGAATGATGCATGTAGCATGTGTGAATGATGCATGTGTGAATGATGCATGTAGCATGTGTGAATGATGCATGTAGCATGTGTGAATGATGCATGTAGCATGTGTGAATGATGCATGTAGCATGTGTGAATGATGCATGTAGCATGTGTGAATGATGCATGTAGCATGTGTGAATGATGCATGTAGCATGTGTGAATGATGCATGTAGCATGTGTGAATGATTCATGAAGCATGTGTGAATGATGCATGTAGCATGTGTGAATGATGCATGTAGCATGTGTGAATGATGCATGTAGCCTGTGTGAATGATGCATGTAGCATGTGTGAATGATGCATGTAGCATGTGTGAATGATGCATGTAGCATGTGTGAATGATGCATGTAGCATGTGTGAATGATGCATGTATCCTGTGTGAATGATGCATGTAGCATGTGTGAATGATGCATGTAGCATGTGTGAATGATGCATGTAGCATGTGTGAATGATGCATGTATCCTGTGTGAATGATGCATGTAGCATGTGTGAATGATGCATGTAACATGTGTGAATGATGCATGTATCCTGTGTGAATGATGCATGTAGCCTGTGTGAATGATGCATGTAGCATGTGTGAATGATGCATGTAGCATGTGTGAATGATGCATGTAGCATGTGTGAATGATGCATGTAGCCTGTGTGAATGATGCATGAAGCAGGTGTGAATGATGCATGTAGCATGTGTGAATGATGCATGTAGCATGTGTGAATGATGCATGTAGCATGTGTGAATGATGCATGTAGCATGTGTGAATGATGCATGTAGCATGTGTGAATGATGCATGTAGCATGTGTGAATGATGCATGTAGCATGTGTGAATGATGCATGTAGCATGTGTGAATGATGCATGTAGCATGTGTGAATGATGCATGTAGCATGTGTGAATGATGCATGTAGCATGTGTGAATGATGCATGTAGCATGTGTGAATGATGCATGTAGCATGTGTGAATGATGCATGTAGCCTGTGTGAATGATGCATGTAGCATGTGTGAATGATGCATGTAGCATGTGTGAATGATGCATGTAGCATGTGTGAATGATGCATGTAGCATGTGTGAATGATGCATGTAGCCTGTGTGAATGATGCATGTAGCATGTGTGAATGATGCATGTAGCCTGTGTGAATGATGCATGTAGCATGTGTGAATGATGCATGTAGCATGTGTGAATGATGCATGTAGCATGTGTGAATGATGCATGTAGCATGTGTGAATGATGCATGTAGCATGTGTTAATGATGCATGTAGCATGTGTGAATGATGCATGTAGCATGTGTGAATGATGCATGTAGCATGTGTGAATGATGCATGTAGCATGTGTGAATGATGCATGTAGCCTGTGTGAATGATGCATGAAGCAGGTGTGAATGATGCATGTAGCCTGTGTGAACGATGCATGAAGCAGGTGTGAATGATGCATGAAGCATATGTGAATTATGCATGTAGCATATGTGAATGATGCATCTAGCATGTGTGAATGATGCATATAGCATATGTGAATGATGCATATAGCATGTGTGAATGATGCATGTAGCATGTGTGAATGATGCATGTAGCATGTGTGAATGATGCATGTAGCATGTGTGAATGATGCATGTAGCATGTGTGAATGATGCGTGTAGCATGTGTGAATGATGCATGTAGCATGTGTGAATGATGCATGTAGCATGTGTGAATGATGCTTGTGTGAATGATGCATGTAGCATGTGTGAATGATGCATGTAGCATGTGTGAATGATGCATGTAGCATGTGTGAATGATGCATGTAGCATGTGTGAATGATGCATGTAGCATGTGTGAATGATGCATGTAGCATGTGTGAATGATGCATTTATCCTGTGTGAGTGATACATGTAGCATGTGTGAATGATACATGTGTGAATGATGCATGTAGCTTGTGTGAACGATGCATGTAGCATGTGTGAATGATGCATGTAGCATGTGTGAATGATGCATGTGTGAATGATGCATGTAGCATGTGTGAATGATGCATGTAGCATGTGTGAATGATGCATGTAGCATGTGTGAATGATGCATGTAGCATGTGTGAATGATTCATGAAGCATGTGTGAATGATGCATGTAGCATGTGTGAATGATGCATGTAGCATGTGTGAATGATGCATGTAGCATGTGTGAATGATGCATTTATCCTGTGTGAGTGATACATGTAGCATGTGTTAATGATACATGTGTTAATGATGCATGTAGCTTGTGTGAACGATGCATGTAGCATGTGTGAATCATGCATGTAGAATGTTTGAAAGATGCATGTAGCATGTGTGAATGATGCATGTATCCTGTGTGAATGATGCATGTAGCATGTGTGAATGATGCATATAGCCTGTGTGAATGATGCATGTAGCATGTGTGAATGATGCATGTAGCATGTGTGAATGATGCATGTAGCATGTGTGAATGATGCATGTAGCATGTGTGAATGATGCATGTAGCATGTGTGAATGATGCATGTAGCCTGTGTGAATGATGCATGTAGCATGTGTGAATGATGCATGTAGCATGTGTGAATGATGCATGTATCCTGTGTGAATGATGCATGTATCCTGTGTGAATGATGCGTGTAGCATGTGTGAATGATGCTTGCAGCATGTGTGAATGATGCATGTAGCATGTGTGAATGATGCATGTAGCATGTGTGAATGATGCATGTAGCATGTGTGAATGATGCATGTAGCATGTGTGAATGATGCATGTAGCATGTGTGAATGATACATGTAGCATGTGTTAAGGTTGCATGTAGCATGTGTGCATGATGCATGTAGCATGTGTGAATGATGCATGTAGCATGTGTTAAGGTTGCATGTAGCATGTGTGCATGATGCATGTAGCATGTGTGAATGATGCATGTAGCATGTGTGAATGATACATGTAGCATGTGTGAATGATGCATGTAGCCTGTGTGAATGATGCATGTAGCATGTGTTAAGGTTGCATGTAGCATGTGTGAATGATGCATGTAGCATGTGTGCATGATGCATGTAGCATGTGTGAATGATGCATGTAGCCTGTGTGAATGATGCATGTAGCATGTGTGAATGATGCATGTAGCATGTGTTAAGGTTGCATGTAGCATGTGTTAAGGTTGCATGTAGCATGTGTGAATGAAGCATGTAGCATGTGTGAACGATGCATGTAGCCTGTGTGAATGATGCATGTAGCATGTGTGAATGATGCATGTAGCATGTGTGCATGATGCATGTAGCATGTGTGAATGATGCATGTAGCATGTGTTAAGGTTGCATGTAGCATGTGTGAATGATACATGTAGCATGTGTGAACGATGCATGTAGCCTGTGTGAATGATGCATGTAGCATGTGTGAATGATGCATGTAGCATGTGTGAATGATGCATGTAGCATGTGTGAATGATGCATGTGGCAATTGTGAATGATGCATGTAGCATGTGTGAATGATGCATGTAGCATGTGTGAATGATGCATGTAGCATGTGTGAATGATGCATGTAGCATGTGTGAATGATGCATGTAGCCTGTGTGAATGATGCATGTAGCCTGTGTGAATGATGCATATAGCATGTGTGAATGATGCATGTAGCATGTGTGAATGATGCATGTAGCATGTGTGAATGATGCATGTAGCATGTGTGAATGATGCATGTAGCCTGTGTGAATGATGCATGTAGCCTGTGTGAATGATGCATGTAGCATGTGTGAACGATGCATGTAGCCTGTGTGAATGATGCATGTAGCCTGTGTGAATGATGCATGTAGCATGCGTGAATGCTTGTAGCATGTGTGAATGATGCATGTAGCATGTGTGAATGATGCATGTAGCATGTGTGAATGATGCATGTAGCATGTGTGAATGATGCATGTAGCATGTGTGAATGATGCATGTAGCATGTGTGAATGATGCATGTAGCATGTGTGAATGATGCATGTAGCATGTGTGAATGATGCATGTAGCATGTGTGAATGATGCATGTAGCATGTGTGAATGCTTGTAGCATGTGTGAATGATGCATGTAGCATGTGTGAATGATGCATGTAGCATGTGTGAATGATGCATGTAGCATGTGTGAATGATGCATGTAGCATGTGTGAATGATGCATGTAGCATGTGTGAATGATGCATGTAGCATGTGTGAATGATGCATGTAGCATGTGTGAATGATGCATGTAGCATGTGTGAATGATGCATGTATCCTGTGTGAATGATGCATGTAGCATGTGTGAATGATGCATGTAGCATGTGTGAATGATGCATGTAGCATGTGTGAATGATGCATGTAGCATGTGTGAATGATGCATGTAGCATGTGTGAATGATGCATGTAGCATGTGTGAATGATGCATGTAGCATGTGTGAATGATGCATGTAGCATGTGTGAATGATGCATGTATCCTGAGTGAATGATGCATGTATCATGTGTGAATGATACATGTAGCATTTGTGAATGATACATGTGTGAATGATGCATGTAGCATGTGTGAACGATGCATGTAGCATGTGTGAATGATGCATGTAGCATGTGTGAATGATGCATGTATCCTGTGTGAATGATGCATGTATCCTGTGTGAATGATGCATGTATCCTGCGTGAATGATGCATGTAGCCTGAGTAAATGATGCATATAGCATGTGTGAATGATGCATTTAGCATGTGTGAATGATGCATGTAGCATGTGAGAATGATGCATGTAACATGTGTGAATGATGCATGTAGCATGTGTGAATGATGCATGTAGCATGTTTGAATGATGCATGTATCCTGTGTGAATGATGCATGTATCCTGCGTGAATGATGCATGTAGCCTGAGTAAATGATGCATATAGCATGTGTGAATGATGCATTTAGCATGTGTGAATGATGCATGTAGCATGTGAGAATGATGCATGTAACATGTGTGAATGATGCATGTAGCATGTGTGAATGATACATGTAGCAGGTGTGAATGATGCATGTAGCATATGTGAATGATGCATCTAGCATGTGTGAATGATGCATATAGCATGTGTGAATGATGCATCTAGCATGTGTGAATGATGCATGTAGCATGTGTGAATGATGCAAGTAGCATATGTGAATGATGCATCTAGCATGTGTGAATGATGCATGTAGCATGTGTGAATGATGCGTTTAGCTTGTGTGAATGATGCATGTAGCATGTGTGAATGATGCATGTAGCATGTGAGAATGATGCATGTAGCATGTGTGAATGATGCATGTAGCATGTGTGAATGATGCGTGTAGCATGTGTGAATGACGCACGTAACATATGTGAATGATATATGTATCCTGTGTGAATGATGCATGTATCCTGTGTGAATGATGCATGTAGCATGTGTGAATGATGCGTGTAGCATGTGTGAATGATGCATGTAGTCTGTGTGAATGATACATGTAGCATTTGTGAATGATGCATGTAGCATGTGTGAATGATGCATGTAGTCTGTGTGAATGATGCATGTAGCATGTGTGAATGATGCGTGTAGCCTGTGTGAATGATGCATGTAGCATGTGTGAATGATGCATGTAGCATGTGTGAATGATGCATGTAGCATGTGTGAATGATGCATGTAGCATGTGTGAATGATGCATGTAGCATGTGTGAATGATGCATGTATCCTGTGTGAATGATGCATGTATCCTGTGTGAATGATGCATGTATCCTGTGTGAATGGTGCATGTAGCATGTGTGAATGATGCATGTGTCCTGTGTGAATGATGCATGTAGCATGTGTGAATGATGCATGTAGCCTGTGTGAATGATGCATGTAGCATGTGTGAATGATGCATGTAGCATGTGTGAATGATGCATGTAGCATGTGTGAATGATGCATGTAGCATGTGTGAATGATGCATGTAGCATGTGTGAATGATACATGTAGCATGTGTGAATGATACATGTAGCATGTGTGAATGATGCATGTATCCTGTGTGAATGATGCATGTAGCATGTGTGAATGATGCATGTAGCATGTGTGAATGATGCATGTAGCATGTGTGAATGATACATGTAGCATGTGTGAATGATGCATGTAGCATGTGTGAATGATGCACGTAGCATGTGTGAATGATGCATGTAGCATGTGCGAATGATATATGTAGCATATGTGAATGATACATGTAGCATGTGTGAATGATGCATGTAGCATGTGTGAATGATGCATGTATCCTGTGTGAATGATGCATGTAGCATGTGTGAATGATGCATGTAGCATGTGTGAATGATGCATGTAGCATGTGTGAATGATGCATGTAGCATGTGTGAATGATGCATGTATCCTGTGTGAATGATGCATGTAGCATGTGTGAATGATGCATGTAGCATGTGTGAATGATGCATGTAGCATGTGTGAATGATGCATGTAGCATGTGTGAATGATGCATGTAGCATGTGTGAATGATGCATGTAGCATGTGTGAATGATGCATGAAGCAGGTGTGAATGATACATGTAGCATGTGTGAATGATGCATGTAGCATGTGTGAATGATGCATGTAGCATGTGTGAATGATGCATGTAGCATGTGTGAATGATGCACGTAGCAAATGTGAATGATGCATGTAGCATGTGTGAATGATGCATGTAGCATGTGTGAATGATGCATTTATCCTGTGTGAGTGATACATGTAGCATGTGTGAATGATACATGTGTGAATGATGCATGTAGCTTGTGTGAACGATGCATGTAGCGTGTGTGAATGATGCATGTAGCATGTGTGAATGATGCATGTGTGAATGATGCATGTAGCATGTGTGAATGATGCATGTAGCCTGTGTGAATGATGCATGTAGCATGTGTGAATGATGCATGTAGCATGTGTGAATGATGCATGTAGCATGTGTGAATGATGCATGTAGCATGTGTGAATGATGCATGAAGCATGTGTGAATGATGCATGTAGCATGTGTGAATGATGCATGTAGCATGTGTGAATGATGCATGAAGCATGTGTGAATGATGCATGTAGCATGTGTGAATGATGCATGTAGCATGTGTGAATGATGCATGTAGCATGTGTGAATGATGCATTTATCCTGTGTGAGTGATACATGTAGCATGTGTGAATGATACATGTGTGAATGATGCATGTAGCTTGTGTGAACGATGCATGTAGCATGTGTGAATGATGCATGTAGAATGTTTGAAAGATGCATGTTGCATGTGTGAATGATGCATGTAGCCTTTGTGAATGATGCATGTAGCATGTGTGAATGATGCGTATAGCCTGTGTGAATGATGCATGTAGCATGTGTGAATGATGCGTATAGCCTGTGTGAATGATGCATGTAGCATGTGTGAATGATGCGTATAGCCTGTGTGAATGATGCATGTTGCATGTGTGAATGATGCATGTAGCCTGTGTGAATGATGCATGTAGCATGTGTGAATGATGCGTATAGCCTGTGTGAATGATGCATGTAGCATGTGTGAATGATGCATGTAGCATGTGTGAATGATGCATGTATCCTGTGTGAATGATGCATGTATCCTGTGAGAATGATGCATGTAGCCTGTGTGAATGATGCATGTAGCATGTGTGAATGATGCATGTAGCCTGTGTGAATGATGCATGCAGCATGTGTGAATGATGCATGTAGCATGTGTGAATGATGCGTGTAGCATGTGTGAATGATGCTTGCAGCATGTGTGAATGATGCATGTAGCATGTGTGAATGATGCATGTAGCATGTGTGAATGATGCATGTAGCATGTGTGAATGATGCATGTAGCATGTGTGAATGATGCATGTAGCATGTGTGAATGATGCATGTAGCATGTGTGAATGATGCATGTAGCATGTGTGAATGATGCATGTAGCATGTGTGAATGATGCATGTAGCATGTGTGAATGATGCATGTAGCATGTGTGAATGATGCATGTAGCATGTGTGAATGATGCATGTAGCATGTGTTAAGGTTGCATGTAGCATGTGTGAATGATGCATGTAGCATGTGTGAATGATGCATGTAGCATGTGTGAATGATGCATGTAGCATGTGTGAATGATGCATGTAGCATGTGTGAATGATGCATGTAGCATGTGTGAATGATACATGTAGCATGTGTGAATGATGCATGTAGCCTGTGTGAATGATGCATGTAGCATGTGTGAATGATGCACGTAGCATGTGTGAATGATGCATGTAGCATGTGTGAATGATGCATGTAGCATATGTGAATGATACATGTAGCATGTGTGAATGATATATGTAGCATGTGTGAATGATACATATAGCATGTGTGAATGATGCATGTAGCATGTGTGAATGATATATGTAGCATGTGTGAATGATATATGTAGCATGTGTGAATGATACATATAGCATGTGTGAATGATACATGTAGCATGTGTGAATGATATATGTAGCATGTGTGAATGATATATGTAGCATGTGTGAATGATATATGTAGCATGTGTGAATGATACATATAGCATGTGTGAATGATACATGTAGCATGTGTGAATGATATATGTAGCATGTGTGAATGATATATGTAGCATGTGTGAATGATATATGTAGCATGTGTGAATGATATATGTAGCATGTGTGAATGATATATGTAGCATGTGTGAATGATATATGTAGCATGTGTGAATGATATATGTAGCATGTGTGAATGATACATATAGCATGTGTGAATGATACATGTAGCATGTGTGAATGATATATGTAGCATGTGTGAATGATATATGTAGCATGTGTGAATGATATATGTAGCATATGTTAATGATACATGTAGCATGTGTGAATGATACATGTAGCATGTGTGAATGATGCATGTATCCTGTGTGAATGATGCATGTATCCTGTGTGAATGATGCATGTAGCATGTGTGAATGATGCATGTAGCATGTGTGAATGATGCATGAAGCATGTGTGAATGATACATGTAGCATATGTGAATGATGCATGTAGCATGTGTGAATGATACATGTAGCATGTGTGAATGATACATGTAGCATGTGTGAATGATGCATGTAGCATGTGTGAATGATGCATGTAGCATGTGTGAATGATGCATGTAGCATGTGTGAATGATGCATGTAGCATGTGTGAATGATGCATGTAGCATGTGTGAATGATGCATGTAGCATGTGTGAATGATGCATGTAGCATGTGTGAATGATGCATGTAGCATGTGTGAATGATGCATGTAGCATGTGTGAATGATGCATGTAGCATGTGTGAATGATGCATGTAGCATGTGTGAATGATGCATGTAGCATGTGTGAATGATGCATGTAGCATGTGTGAATGATGCATGTAGCATGTGTGAATGATGCATGTAGCATGTGTGAATGATGCATGTAGCATGTGTGAATGATGCATGTAGCATGTGTGAATGATGCATGTAGCATGTGTGAATGATGCATGTAGCATGTGTGAATGATGCATGTAGCATGTGTGAATGATGCATGTAGCATGTGTGAATGATGCATGTAGCATGTGTGAATGATGCATGTAGCATGTGTGAATGATGCATGTAGCATGTGTGAATGATGCATGTAGCATGTGTGAATGATGCATGTAGCCTGTGTGAATGATGCATGTAGCATGTGTGAATGATGCATGTAGCATGTGTGAATGATGCATGTAGCATGTGTGAATGATGCATGTAGCATGTGTGAATGATGCATGTAGCATGTGTGAATGATGCATGTAGCATGTGTGAATGATGCATGTATCATGTGTGAATGATGCATGTAGCATGTGTGAATGATGCATGTAGCATGTGTGAATGATACATGTAGCATGTGTGAATGATGCATGTAGCCTGTGTGAATGATGCATGTAGCATGTGTGAATGATGCATGTAGCATGTGTGAATGATGCATGTAGCATGTGTGAATGATGCATGTAGCATGTGTGAATGATGCATGTAGCATGTGTGAATGATGCATGTAGCATGTGTGAATGATGCATGTAGCATGTGTGAATGATGCATGTAGCATGTGTGAATGATGCATGTAGCATGTGTGAATGATGCATGTAGCATGTGTGAATGATGCATGTAGCATGTGTGAATGATGCATGTAGCATGTGTGAATGATGCATTTATCATGTGTGAATGATACATGTAGCATGTGTGAATGATACATGTAGCATGTGTGAATGATGCATGTAGCATGTGTGAATGATGCATGTAGCATGTGTGAATGATGCATGTAGCATGTGTGAATGATGCATGTAGCATGTGTGAATGATGCATTTATCATGTGTGAATGATACATGTAGCATGTGTTAATGATACATGTAGCATGTGTTAATGATACATGTAGCATGTGTTAATGATACATGTAGCATGTGTTAATGATACATGTAGCATGTGTGAATGATACATGTAGCATGTGTGAATGATGCATGTAGCATGTGTTAATGATACATGTAGCATGTGTGAATGATACATGTAGCATGTGTGAATGATACATGTAGCATGTGTGAATGATACATGTAGCTTGTGTTAATGATACATGTAGCATGTGTGAATGATACATGTAGCATGTGTGAATGATACATGTAGCATGTGTGAATGATACATGTAGCATGTGTTAATGATACATGTAGCATGTGTGAATGATACATGTAGCATGTGTGAATGATACATGTAGCATGTGTTAATGATACATGTAGCATGTGTGAATGATACATGTAGCATGTGTTAATGATACATGTAGCATGTGTGAATGATACATGTAGCATGTGTGAATGATACATGTAGCATGTGTGAATGATACATGTAGCATGTGTGAATGATACATGTAGCATGTGTTAATGATACATGTAGCATGTGTGAATGATACATGTAGCATGTGTGAATGATACATGTAGCATGTGTTAATGATACATGTAGCATGTGTGAATGATACATGTAGCATGTGTGAATGATACATGTAGCATGTGTTAATGATACATGTAGCATGTGTGAATGATACATGTAGCATGTGTTAATGATACATGTAGCATGTGTGAATGATACATGTAGCATGTGTTAATGATACATGTAGCATGTGTGAATGATACATGTAGCATGTGTTAATGATACATGTAGCATGTGTTAATGATACATGTAGCATGTGTTAATGATACATGTAGCATGTGTGAATGATACATGTAGCATGTGTGAATGATACATGTAGCATGTGTTAATGATACATGTAACATGTGTTAAGGTTGTCACGGCGAGAGTTTACTAACAAGTACAGTCGTGTCCTTGTTTGGTTTTGTTTATATGTTGTTCAGTCGTTGTTTTTTGTGTTAGTGTTTTTGTTTTTTTGCTCCATGTTTCTGTTCGCTGTTGATTGTCCTTGTTGTTGCTTGCTTTTGTTGTTCGTGTTTGCTCTTGTTGTTGTTGTTCACTGTTGTTGTACGTGTCAGCATGTTTGTTCTTTGATCGTTACTTTAAGTCTTGTTATCTTTGTTCGCTCTTGTACTTAGTTGTCGTAGTTCGTTGTTGAATTGCTGTTCTTGTTCGTTGCTGTATTTTCGTTGTTGTTGTTGTTGTTGTTGTTGTTGTTGTTGTTGTTGTTGTTGTTGTTGTTGTTGTTGTTGTTGTTGTTGTTGTTGGCCGTCCTGGCGTAAACGTCTCTAGCGAGTTTATTATCTGCTGAGTGTTTGAGGTGTTATCTGGTGCGTCTCTTGCAACTTGTGCCTACAATACCTCCAGGACTGGCCAGAATTTATTAGGCCTGAGTGAAAATAATATAGGCAATAAATATCGCGTCACGTGCTACATAGAGAGAGGAATGTTGTGGGCGAAGAGTCATAACTTAAGCGGGAGCTCAGCTGGTGTACAGATGGCTCACTTCTGGCTTGTGGCCTGGCTTCTGGTCTGTGACCTCGCTTCTGGTCTGTGACCTCGCTTCTGGTATGTAACCTCGCTTCTGGTCTGTGACCTCGCTTCTGGTCTGTGACCTCGCTTCTGGTATGTAACCTCGCTTCTGGTCTGTGACCTCGCTTCTGGTCTGTGACCTCGCTTCTGGTATGTAACCTCGCTTCTGGTCTGTGACCTCGCTTCTGGTCTGTGACCTCGCTTCTGGTCTGTGACCTCGCTTCTGGTCTGTGACCTCACTTCTGGTCTGTGACCTTGCTTCTGGTCTGTGGCCTCACTTCTGGTCTGCAACCTCGCTAATGGTCTGTGTCCTTGCTTCTGGTATGTAACCTAGCTTCTGGTATGTAACCTCGTTTCTGGCCTGTGGCCTCGCTTATGGTCTGTGACCTGACTGTGTTGTTTGGTGACGAGCTGTATCATGCGAGTGTTGATCCATCATCCTTGACAACGCTACACCGTCCTGAAGACAACTCACCTGACGACAACTCACCTGACGACTCTAACACTGACAACCATTATTTACGTCGTTTTTAAACCCATCTGATTATTCGTGGAGGTTGGTACGAATTATGTCAAGGCTTCAAAAGATATAAAACAGAGCCACGAGGCACCCAGGGAAGGATCCTGGAGACGACAGGACCACAAGGTACCCAGGGAAGGATCCAGGAGACGACAGGACCACAAGGTACCCAGGGAAGGATCCTGGAGACGACAGGGCCACAAGGTACCCAGGGAAGGATCCAGGAGACGACAGGGCCACATGGTACCCAGGGAAGGATCCTTGGGACGACAGGGCCACAAGGCACCCAGGGGAGGATCCAGGGGACGACAGGGCCACAAGGTACCCAGGGAAGGATCCTGGGGACGACAGGGCCACAAGGCACCCAGGGGAGGATCCAGGGGACGACAGGGCCACAAGGTACCCAGGGAAGGATCCTGGGGACGACAGGGCCACAAGGCACCCAGGGGAGGATCCTGAGGACGACAGGGCCACAAGGTACTCAGGGGAGGATCCTGGGGACGACAGGGCCAAAAGGTACCCAGGGAAGGATCCTGGGGACGACAGGGCCACAAGGTACCCACGGGAGGATCCTGGGGACGACAGGGTCACAAGGTACCCAAGGGAGGATTCTGGGGACGACAGGGGCACAAGGTACCCAGGGGAGGATCCTGGGCAGGAGAGCGCCACAAGGTACCCAGAGGAGGATCCTGGGGAAGACAGGGCCACAAGGTACCCAGGGGAAAATCATGGGGACGACAGGGCAACAAGGTACCCAGGGGAGGATCCTGGGGACGACAGGGCGAAAAGGTACTCAGGGGAGGATCCTGGGAACGACAGGGCCACAAGGTACCCAGGGGAGGATCTTGGGGACGATAGGGCCACAAGACACTCAGGGGAGAATCCTGGGAACGACAGGGCCACAAGGTACCCAGGGGAGCATCCTCGGGACGACAGGGCCACAAGGTACCTAGGGGAGGATCTCGGGACGACCGGGCCCCAAGGTACCCAGGGAAGGATCCTGGGGACGACAGGGCCACAAGGTACCAAGGGGAGGATCTTGGGGACGACAGGGCAACAAGGTACCCAGTGGAGGATCCTGGAGACGACAGGGCCACAAGGTACCCAGGGGAGGATCCTAAAGACGACAGGGTCACAAGGCACCCAGGGGAGGATCTTGGGGACGACAGGGTCACAAGGCACTCAGGGGAGGATCCTGGGGACGAAAGGGCCACAAGGTACCCAGGGGAGGATCCTCGGGACGACAGGGCCACAAGGTACCCAGGGGAGGATCCTGGGCAGGAGAGCGCCACAAGGTACCCAGAGGAGGATCCTGGGGAAGACAGGGCCACAAGGTACCCAGGGGAAAATCATGGGGACGACAGGGCAACAAGGTACCCAGGGGAGGATCCTGGGGACGACAGGGCGAAAAGGTACTCAGGGGAGGATCCTGGGAACGACAGGGCCACAAGGTACCCAGGGGAGGATCTTGGGGACGATAGGGCCACAAGACACTCAGGGGAGAATCCTGGGAACGACAGGGCCACAAGGTACCCAGGGGAGCATCCTCGGGACGACAGGGCCACAAGGTACCTAGGGGAGGATCTCGGGACGACCGGGCCCCAAGGTACCCAGGGAAGGATCCTGGGGACGACAGGGCCACAAGGTACCAAGGGGAGGATCTTGGGGACGACAGGGCAACAAGGTACCCAGTGGAGGATCCTGGAGACGACAGGGCCACAAGGTACCCAGGGGAGGATCCTAAAGACGACAGGGTCACAAGGCACCCAGGGGAGGATCTTGGGGACGACAGGGTCACAAGGCACTCAGGGGAGGATCCTGGGGACGAAAGGGCCACAAGGTACCCAGGGGAGGATCCTCGGGACGACAGGGCCACAAGGTACCCAGGGGAGGATCCTGGGGACGACAAGGCCACAAGATACTCATGGGAGGATCCTGGAAACAACAGGGCCACAAGGTACCCAGGGGAGGATCCTCGGGACGAAAGGTCCACAAGGTACCCAGAGGAGGATCCTGGGGAAGACAGGGCCACAAGGTACCCAGGGGAGGATCCTGGGGACGACAGGGCCACAAGGTACCAAGGAGAGGATCCTGGGGACGACAGGGCAACAAGGTACCCAGGGGAGGATCCTAGGAACGACAGGGCCACAAGGTACCCAGGGGAGAATCCTGGGGATGACAGGGCCACAAGGTACCCAGGGGAGAATCCTGGGGATGACAGCGCCACAAGGTACCCAGCGGAGAATCCTGGGGACGACAGGGCCACAAGGTACCCAGGGGAGGATCCAGGGGACGACAGGGGCAGAAGGTACCCAGGGTAGGATCCTGGGGACGACAGGGCCACAAGGTACCCAGGGGAGGATCCTGGGGACGACAGGGCCACAAGGTACTCAGGGGAGGATCCAGGGGAACACAGGGCCACAAGGTACCCAGGGGAGGATCATGGGGACGACAGGGCCACAAGGTACCCAGGGGAGGATCCTGGGGACGACAGGGCCAATGGTTCCCAAGGAAGGATCCAGGAGAAGACAAGGTCACAAGGTATCCAGGGAGGATCCTGGAGACGACAGGGCCCCAAGGTAGCCAGCGGAGGACCCTGGGGGCGACAGAGCCACAAGGTACCCAGGGGAAGATCCTGGGGAAGACAGGTGCCACTAGGTACCCAGGGGAGGATCCTCGGGACGGCAGAAGGACCATGAGGCACAGGGAAGGATCCCGGGAAGACAGGAGAGCCATGAGGCACAGGGAAGGATCCAGGGAAGACAGGAGAGCCATGAGGCACAGAGAAGGATCCAGGGAAGGCAAGAGAGCTATGAGGTAGAGAGAAGGATCCCGGGAAGACAGGAGAGCCATGAGGCACAGGGAAGGATCCCGCTAAGACAGGAGAGCCATGACGCACAGGGAAAGATCCCGGGAAGACAGGAGAGCCATGAGGCACAAGGAAGGATCCCGGGAAGACAGAAGAGCCATGAGGCACAGGAAAGGATCACGAGAAGACAGGAGAGCCATGAGGCACAGGGAAGGATCCAGGGAAGACAGGAGAGCAATGAGGCACAGGGAAGAATTCAGGGAAGACAGAAGAGCCATGAGGCACAGGGAAGAATCCAGGGAAGACAGAATAGCCATCAGGCACAGGGAAGGATCCCGGGAAGACAGAAGAGCCATGAGGCACAGGGAAGGATCCAGGGAAGACAGAAGAGCCATGAGGCACACCGAAAGATCCTGGGAAGACAGAAGAGCCATGAGGCACAGGGAAGGATCCAGGGAAGAGAGGAGAGCCATGAGAAACAGGGAAGGATCCCGGGAAGAGAGAAGAGCCATGAGGCATAGAGAAGGGTCCAGGGAAGAGAGGAGAGCCATGAGGCACAGGGAAGGATCACGGGAAGACAGAAGAGCCATGAGGCACAGGGAAGGATCCAGGGAAGACAGGAGAGCCATGAGGCACAGGGAAGGATCCCGGGAAGACAGGAGAGCCATGAGGCACTGTGAAGGATCCAGGGAGGACAGGAGAGCCATGAGGCACAGGGAAGGATCCCGGGAAGACAGAAGAGCCATGAGGCACAGGGAAGGATCCAGGGAGGACAGGAGAGCTATGAGGCACAGGGAAGGATCCCGGGAAGAAAGAAGAGCCATGAGGCACAGAGAAGGATCCCAGGAAGACAGGAGAGCCATGAGGCACAGGGAAGGATCCAGGGAAAAGAGAAGAGCCATGAGGCACAGGGAAGGATCACGGGAAGACAGAAGAGCCATGAGGCACAGAGAAGGATCCCGGGAAGACAGAAGAGCCATGAGGCACAGAGAAGAATCCAGGGAAGACAGAAGAGCCGTGAGGCGCAGAGAAGGATCACGGGAAGACAGGAGAGCCTTGAGGCACAGGGGAGGATCCAGGGAAGACTGCAGAGCAATGAGGCACAGGGAAGGATCCAGGGAAGACAAGAGAGCCATGAGGCACAAGGAAGGATCCAGGGAAGACAAGAGAGCCATGAGGCACAGGGAAGGAACCATGGATGACAGAAGAGCCATGAGGCACCGACAAGGATCCAGGGAAGACAGAAGAGCCATGAGGCACAGAGAAGGATCCCGGGAAGACAGAAGAGCCATGAGGCACAGAGAAGGATCCCGGGAAGACAGGAGAGCCATGAGGCACAGGGAAGGATCCAGGGAAGACAGGAGAGCCATGAGGCACAGGGAAGGATCCCGGGAAGACAGGAGAGCCACGAGCCACAGGGAAGGATCCTGGGAAGACAGGGGAGCCATGAGGCACAGAGAAGGATCCAGGGAGGACAGGAGAGCCATGTGGCACAGGGAAGGATCCAGGGAAGACAGGAGAGCCATGAGGCACAGGGAAGGATCCAGGGAAGACAGAAGAGCCATGAGGCATAGGGAAGAATCTCTGGAAGACAGGAGAGCCATGAGGCACAGGGAAGGATCCAGGGTTGACAGGAGATCCATGAGGCACAGGGAAGGATCCAGGAAGGACAGGAGAGCCATGAGGCACAGGGAAGGATCCAGGGAAGACAGGAGAGCCATGAGGCACTGGGAAGGATCCAAGGAAGACAAGAGAGCCATGATGCACAGGGAAGGATCCCGGGAAGACAGAAGAGCCATGAGGCACAGGGAAGGATTCAGGGAGGACACGACAGCCAAGTGGCACAGGGAACGATCCCGGGAAGACAGAAGAGCCATGACGCACAGGGAAGGATCCTGGGAAGACAGAATAGCCATGAGGCACAGGGAAGGATCCAGAGAAGACTAGAGAGCAATGAGGCACAGGGAAGGATCCCGGGAAGACAGAAGAGCCTTGAGGCACAGAGAAGGATCCCGGGAAGACAGGAGAGCCATGACGCACAGGGAAGGATCCAGGGAAGACAAGAGAGCCATGAGGCACAGGTGAGGATCCAGGGAAGAAAAGAGAGCCATGAAGCACAGGGAAGGATCCCGGGAAACAGAAGAGCCATGAGACACAGAGAAGGATCCCGGGAAGATAGGAGAGCCATGAGGCATAGGGAAGGATCCAGGGAAGACAGGAGAGCCATGAGGCACAGGAAGGATCCAGGGAAGACAGGAGAGCCATGAGGCACAGGAAGGATCCCGGGAAGACAGGAGAGCCATGAGGCACAGGAAGGATCCCGGGAAGACAGGAGAGCCATGAGGCACAGGGAGGATCCCGGGAAGACAGGAGAGCCATGAGGCACAGGAAGGATCCCGGGAAGACAGGAGAGCCATGAGGCACAGGAAGGATCCCGGGAAGACAGGAGAGCCATGAGGCACAAAAAGGATCCCGGGAAGACAGGAGAGCCATGAGGCACAGGAAGGATCCCCGGAAGACAAGAGAGCCATGAGGCACAGGAAGGATCCCGGGAAGACAGGAGAGCCATGAGGCACAGGAAGGATCCCGGGAAGACAGGAGAGCCATGAGGCACAGGAAGGATCCCGGGAAAACAGGAGAGCCATGAGGCACAGGAAGGATCCCGGGAAGACAGGAGAGCCATGAGGCACAGGAAGGATCCCGGGAAGACAGGAGAGCAATGAGGCACAGGAAGGATCCCGGGAAGACAGGAGAGCCATGAGGCACAGGAAGGATCCCGGGAAGACAGGAGAGCCATGAGGCACAGGAAGGACCCCGGGAAGACAGGAGAGCCATGAGGCACAGGAAGCATCCCGGGAAGACAGGAGAGCCATGAGGCACAGAAAGGATCCCGGGAAGACAGGAGAGCCATGAGACACAGGAAGGATCCCGAGAAGACAGGAGAGCCATGAGGCACAGGAAGGATCCCGGGAAGACAGGAGAGCAATGAGGCACAGGAAAGATCCCGGGAAGACAGGAGAGCCATGAGGCACAGGAAGGATCCCGGGAAGACAGGAGAGCCATGAGGCACAGGAAGGATCCCGGGAAGACAGGAGAGCCATGAGGCACAGGAAGGACCCCGGGAAGACAAGAGAGCCATGAGGCACAGGAAGGATCCCGGGAAGACAGGAGAGCCATGAGGCACAGGAAGGATCCCGGGAAGACAGGAGAGCCATGAGGCACAGGAAGGATCCCGGGAAGACAGGAGAGCCATGAGGCACAGGAAGGATCCCGGGAAGACAGGAGAGCCATGAGGCACACGAAGGATCCCGGGAAGACAGGAGAGCCATGAGGCACAGGAAGGATCCCGGGAAGACAGGAGAGCCATGAGGCACAGGGAGGATCCCGGGAAGACAGGAGAGCCATGAGACACAGGAAGGAACCCGGGAAGACAGGAGAGCCATGAGCCACAGGAAGGATCCCGGGAAGACAGGAGAGCCATGAGGCAGAGGAAGGATCCCGGGATAACAGGAGAGCCATGAGGCACAGGAAGGATCCCGGGAAGACAGGAGAGCCATGAGGCACAGGAAGGATCCCGGGAAGACAGGAGAGCCAGGAGGCACACGAAGGATCCCGGGAAGACAGGAGAGCCATGAGGCACAGGAAAGATCCCGGGAAGACAGGAAAGCCATGAGGCACAGGAAGGATCCCGGGAAGACAGGAGAGCCATGAGGCACAGGAAGGATCCCGGGAAGACAGGAGAGCCATTAGGCACAGGAAGGATCCCGGGAAGACAGGAGAGCCATGAGGCACAGGAAGGATCCCGGGAAGACAGGAGAGCCATGAGACACAGGAAGGATCCCGGGAAGACAGGAGAGCCATGAGGCAGAGGAAGGATACCGGGAAGACAGGAGAGCCATGAGGCACAGGAAGGATCCCGGGAAGACAGGAGAGCCATGAGGCACAGAGAGGATCCCGGGAAGACAGGAGAGCCATGAGGCACAGGAAGGATCCCGGGAAGACAGGAGAGCCATGAGGCACAGGAAGGATCCCGGGAAGACAGGAGAGCCATGAGGCACAAAAAGGATCCCGGGAAGACAGGAGAGCCATGAGGCACAGGAAGGATCCCCGGAAGACAAGAGAGCCATGAGGCACAGGAAGGATCCCGGGAAGACAGGAGAGCCATGAGGCACAGGAAGGATCCCGGGAAGACAGGAGAGCCATGAGGCACAGGAAGGATCCCGGGAAGACAGGAGAGCCATGAGGCACAGGAAGGATCCCGGGAAGACAGGAGAGCCATGAGGCACAGGAAGGATCCCGGGAAGACAGGAGAGCAATAAGGCACAGGAAGGATCCCGGGAAGACAGGAGAGCCATGAGGCACAGGAAGGATCCCGGGAAGACAGGAGAGCCATGAGGCACAGGAAGGATCCCGGGAAGACAGGAGAGCCATGAGGCACAGGAAGCATCCCGGGAAGACAGGAGAGCCATGAGGCACAGAAAGGATCCCGGGAAGACAGGAGAGCCATGAGACACAGGAAGGATCCCGAGAAGACAGGAGAGCCATGAGGCACAGGAATGATCCCGGGAAGAGAGGAGAGCCATGAGGCACAGGAAGGATCCCGGGAAGACAGGAGAGCCATGAGGCACAGGAAGGATCCCGGGAAGACAGGAGAGCCATGAGGCACAGGAAGGATCCCGGGAAGACAGGAGAGCCATGAGGCACAGGAAGGATCCCGGGAAGACAGGAGAGCCATGAGGCACAGGAAGGATCCCGGGAAGACAGGAGAGCCATGAGGCACAGGAAGGATCCCGGGAAGACAGGAGAGCAATGAGGCACAGGAAAGATCCCGGGAAGACAGGAGAGCCATGAGGCACAGGAAGGATCCCGGGAAGACAGGAGAGCCATGAGGCACAGGAAGGATCCCGGAAAGACAGGAGAGCCATGAGGCACAGGAAGGATCCCGGGAAGACAAGAGAGCCATGAGGCACAGGAAGGATCCCGGGAAGACAGGAGAGCCATGAGGCACAGGAAGGATCCCGGGAAGACAGGAGAGCCATGAGGCACAGGAAGGATCCCGGGAAGACAGGAGAGCCATGAGGCACAGGAAGGATCCCGGGAAGACAGGAGAGCCATGAGGCACAGGAAGGATCCCGGGAAGACAGGAGAGCCATGAGGCACAGGAAGGATCCCGGGAAGACAGGAGAGCCATGAGGCACAGGGAGGATCCCGGGAAGACAGGAGAGCCATGAGACACAGGAAGGTACCCGGGAAGACAGGAGAGCCATGAGCCACAGGAAGGATCCCGGGAAGACAGGAGAGCCATGAGGCAGAGGAAGGATCCCGGGATAACAGGAAAGCCATGAGGCACAGGAAGGATCCCGGGAAGACAGGAGAGCCATGAGGCACAGGAAGGATCCCGGGAAGACAGGAGAGCCAGGAGGCACACGAAGGATCCCGGGAAGACAGGAGAGCCATGAGGCACAGGAAAGATCCCGGGAAGACAGAAAAGCCATGAGGCACAGGAAGGATCCCGGGAAGACAGGAGAGCCATGAGGCACAGGAAGGATCCCGGGAAGACAGGAGAGCCATTAGGCACAGGAAGGATCCCGGGAAGACAGGAGAGCCATGAGGCACAGGAAGGATCCCGGGAAGACAGGAGAGCCATGAGACACAGGAAGGATCCCGGGAAGACAGGAGAGCCATGAGGCAGAGGAAGGATACCGGGAAGACAGGAGAGCCATGAGGCACAGGAAGGATCCCGGGAAGACAGGAGAGCCATGAGGCACAGGAAGGATCCCGGGAAGACAGGAGAGCCATGAGGCACAGGAAGGATCCCGGGAAGACAGGAGAGCCATGAGGCACAGGAAGGATCCCGGGAAGACAGGAGAGCCATGAGGCACAGGAAGGATCCCGGGAAGACAGGAGAGCCATGAGGCAGAGGAAGAATCCCGGGAAGACAGGAGAGCCATCAGGCAGAGGAAGGATCCCGGGAAGACAGGAGAGCCATGAGGCACAGGAAGGGTCCCGGGAAGACAGGAGAGCTATGAGGCACAGGAAGGATCCCGGGAAGACAGGAGAGCCATGAGGCACAGGAAGGATCCCGGGAAGACAGGAGAGCCATGAGGCACAGGAAGGATCCCGGGAAGACAGGAGAGCCATGAGGCACAGGAAGGATCCCGGGAAGACAGGAGAGCCATGAGGCACAGGAAGGATCCCGGGAAGACAGGAGAGCCATGAGGCACAGGAAGGATCCCGGGAAGACAGGAGAGCCATGAGGCACAGGAAGGATCCCGGGAAGACAGGAGAGCCATGAGGCACAGGAAGGATCCCGGGAAGACAGGAGAGCCATGAGACACAGGAAGGATCCCGGGAAGACAGGAGAGCCATGAGGCACAGGAAGGATCCCGGGAAGACAGGAGAGCCATGAGGCACAGGAAGCATCCCGGGAAGACAGGAGAGCCAGGAGGCACAGGAAGGATACCGGGAAGACAGGAGAGCCATGAGGCACAGGAAAGATCCCAGGAAGACAGGAAAGCCATGAGGCACAGGAAGGATCACGGGAAGACAGGAGAGCCATGAGGCACAGGAAGGATCCCGGGAAAACAGGAGAGCCATGAGGCACAGGAAGGATCCCGGGAAGACAGGAGAGCCATGAGACACAGGAAGGATCCCGGGAAGACAGGAGAGCCATGAGGCACAGGAAGGATCCCAGGAAGACAGGAGAACCATGAGGCACAGGAAGGATCCCGGGAAGACAGGAGAGCCATGAGGTACAGGAAGGATCCAGGGAAGACAGGAGAGCCATGAGGCACAGGAAGGATCCCGGGAAGACAGGAGAGCCATGAGGCACAGGAAGGATCCCGGGAAGACAGGAGAGCCATGAGGCACAGGAAGGATCCCGGGAAGACAGGAAAGCCATGAGGCACAGGAAGGATCCCGGGAAGACAGGAGAGCCATGAGGCACAGGAAGGATCCCGGGAAGACAGGAGAGCCATGAGGCACAGGAAGGATCCCGGGAAGACAGGAGAGCCATGAGGCACAGGAAGGATCCCGGGAAGACAGGAGAGCCATGAGGCACAGGATGGATCCCAAGAAGACAGGAGAGCCATGAGGCACAGGAAGGATCCCGGGAAGACAGGAGAGCCATGAGGCACAGGAAGGATCCCGGGAAGACAGGAGAGCCATGAGGCACAGGAAGGATCCCGGGAAGACAGGAGAGCCATGAGGTACAGGAAGGATCCCGGGAAGACAGGAGAGCTATGAGGCAAAGGAAGGATCCCGGGAAGACAGGAGAGCCATGAGGCACAGGAAGGATCCCGGGAAGACAGGAGAGCCATGAGACACAGGAAGGATCCCGGGAAGACAGGAGAGCCATGAGGCACAGGAAAGATCCCGGTAAGACAGGAGAGCCATGAGGCACAGGAAGGATCCCGGGAAGACAGGAGAGCCATGAGGCACAGGAAGGATCCCGGGAAGACACGAGAGACATGAGGCACAGGAAGGATCCCGGAAAGACAGGAGAGCCAAGAGGCACAGGAAAGATCCCGGGAAGACAGGAGAGCCATGAGGCACAGGAAGGATCCCGGGAATACAGGAAAGCCATGAGGCACATGAAGGATCCAGGGAAGACAGGAGAGCCATGAGGCACAGAAAGGATCCCGGGAAGACAGGAGAGCCATGAGGCACAGGAAGGATCCCGGGAAGACAGGAGAGCCATGAGGCACAGGAAGGATCCCGGGAAGACAGGAGAGCCATGAGGCACAGGAAGGATCCCGGGAAGACAGGAGAGCCATGAGGCACAGGATGGATCCCAAAAAGATAGGAGAGCCATGAGGCACAGGAAGGATCCCGGGAAGACAGGAGAGCCATGAGGCACAGGAAGGATCCCGGGAAGACAGGAGAGCCATGAGGCACAGGAAGGATCCCGGGAAGACAGGAGAGCCATGAGGTACAGGAAGGATCCCGGGAAGACAGGAGAGCTATGAGGCAAAGGAAGGATCCCGGGAAGACAGGAGAGCCATGAGGCACAGGAAGGATCCCGGGAAGACAGGAGAGCCATGAGACACAGGAAGGATCCCGGGAAGACAGGAGAGCCATGAGGCACAGGAAAGATCCCGGTAAGACAGGAGAGCCATGAGGCACAGGAAGGATCCCGGGAAGACAGGAGAGCCATGAGGCACAGGAAGGATCCCGGGAAGACACGAGAGCCATGAGGCACAGGAAGGATCCCGGAAAGACAGGAGAGCCAAGAGGCACAGGAAAGATCCCGGGAAGACAGGAGAGCCATGAGGCACAGGAAGGATCCCGGGAATACAGGAAAGCCATGAGGCACATGAAGGATCCAGGGAAGACAGGAGAGCCATGAGGCACAGAAAGGATCCCGGGAAGACAGGAGAGCCATGAGGCACAGGAAGGATCCCGGGAAGACAGGAGAGCAATGAGGCATAGGAAGGATCCCGGGAAGACAGGAGAGCCATGAGGCACAGGGAGGATCCCGAGAAGACAGGAGAGCCATGAGACACAGGAAGGATCCCGGGAAGGCAGGAGAGCCATGAGGCACAGGAAGGATCCCGGGAAGACAGGAGAGCCATGAGGAACAGTAAGGATCCCGGGAAGACAGGAGAGCCATGAGGCACAGGAAGGATCCCGGGAAGACAGGAGAGCCATGAGGCACAGGAAGGATCCCGGGAAGACAGGAGAGCCATGAGGCACAGGAAGGATCCCGGGAAGACAGGAGAGCCATGAGGCACAGGAAGGATCCCGGGAAGACAGGAGAGCCATGAGGCACAGGAAGGATCCCGGGAAGACAGGAGAGCCATGAGGCACAGGAAGGATCCCGGGAAGACAGGAGAGCCATGAGGCACAGGAAGGATCCCGGGAAGACAGGAGAGCAATGAGGCACAGGAAAGATCCCGGGAAGACAGGAGAGCCATGAGGCACAGGAAGGATCCCGGGAAGACAGGAGAGCCATGAGGCACAGGAAGGATCCCGGAAAGACAGGAGAGCCATGAGGCACAGGAAGGATCCCGGGAAGACAAGAGAGCCATGAGGCACAGGAAGGGTCCCGGGAAGACAGGAGAGCCATGAGGCACAGGAAGGATCCCGGGAAGACAGGAGAGCCATGAGGCACAGGAAGGATCCCGGGAAGACAGGAGAGCCATGAGGCACAGGAAGGATCCCGGGAAGACAGGAGAGCCATGAGGCACAGGAAGGATCCCGGGAAGACAGGAGAGCCATGAGGCACAGGAAGGATCCCGGGAAGACAGGAGAGCCATGAGGCACAGGGAGGATCCCTGGAAGACAGGAGAGCCATGAGACACAGGAAGGAACCCGGGAAGACAGGAGAGCCATGAGCCACAGGAAGGATCCCGGGAAGACAGGAGAGCCATGAGGCAGAGGAAGGATCCCGGGATAACAGGAGAGCTATGAGGCACAGGAAGGATCCCGGGAAGACAGGAGAGCCATGAGGCACAGGAAGGATCCCGGGAAGACAGGAGAGCCAGGAGGCACACGAAGGATCCCGGGAAGACAGGAGAGCCATGAGGCACAGGAAAGATCCCGGGAAGACAGGAAAGCCATGAGGCACAGGAAGGATCCCGGGAAGACAGGAGAGCCATGAGGCAGAGGAAGGATCCCGGGAAGACAGGAGAGCCATTAGGCACAGGAAGGATCCCGGGAAGACAGGAGAGCCATGAGGCACAGGAAGGATCCCGGGAAGACAGGAGAGCCATGAGGCACAGGAAGGATCCCGGGAAGACAGGAGAGCCATGAGGCACAGGAAGGATCCCGGGAAGACAGGAGAGCCATGAGGCACAGGAAGGATCCCGGGAAGACAGGAGAGCCATGAGGCACAGGAAGGATCCCGGGAAGACAGGAGACCCATGAGGCACAGGAAGGATCCCGGGAAGACAGGAGAGCCATGAGGCACAGGAAGGATTCCGGGAAGACAGGAAAGCCATGAGGCACAGGAAGGATCCCGGGATGACAGGAGAGCCATGAGGCACAGGAAGGATCCCGGGAAGACAGGAGAGCCATGAGGCACAGGAAGGATCCTGGGAAGACAGGAGAGCCATGAGGCACAGGAAGGATCCCGGGAAGACAGGAGAGCCATGAGGCACAGGAAGGATCCCGGGAAGACAGGAGAGCCATGAGGCACAGGAAGGATCCCGGGAAGACAGGAGAGCCATGAGGCACAGGAAGGATCCCGGGAAGACAGGAGAGCCATGAGGCACAGGAAGGATCCCGGGAAGACAGGAGAGCCATGAGGCACAGGAAGGATCCCGGGAAGACAGGAGAGCCATGAGGCACAGGAAGGATCCCGGGAAGACAGGAGAGCCATGAGGCACAGGAAGGATCCCGGGAAGACAGGAGAGCCATGAGGCACAGGAAGGATCCCGGGAAGACAGGAGAGCCATGAGGCACAGGAAGGATCCCGGGATGACAGGAGAGCCATGAGGCACAGGAAGGATCCCGGGAAGACAGGAGAAAGACAGGAGAGCCCTGCGGCACAGGACGGAGCCCGGGAAGACAGGAGAGCCATGAGGCACAGGAAGGATCCCGGGAAGACAGGAGAGCCATGAGGCACAGGAAGGATCCCGGGAAGACAGGAGAGCCATGAGGCACAGGAAGGATCCCGGGAAGACAGGAGAGCCATGAGGCACAGGAAGGATCCCGGGAAGACAGGAGAGCCATGAGGCACAGGAAGGATCCCGGGAAGACAGGAGAGCCATGAGGCACAGGAAGGATCCCGGGAAGACAGGAGAGCCATGAGGCACAGGAAGGATCCCGGGAAGACAGGAGAGCCATGAGGCACAGGAAGGATCCCGGGAAGACAGGAGAGCCATGAGGCACAGGAAGGATCCCGGGAAGACAGGAGAGCCATGAGGCACAGGAAGGATCCCGGGAAGACAGGAGAGCCATGAGGCACAGGAAGGATCCCGGGAAGACAGGAGAGCCATGAGGCACAGGAAGGATCCCGGGAAGACAGAGGCACAGAAGCCATGAGGCACAGGAAGGATCCCGGGAAGACAGGAGAGCCATGAGGTACAGGAAGGATCCCGGGAAGACAGGAGAGCCATGAGGCACAGGAAGTATCCCGGGAAGACAGGAGAGCCATGAGGCACAGGAAGGATCCCGGGAAGACAGGAGAGCCATGAGGCACAGGAAGGATCCCGGGAAGACAGGAGAGCCATGAGGCACAGGAAGGATCCCGGGAAGACAGGAGAGCCATGAGGCACAGGAAGGATCCCGGGAAGACAGGAGAGCCATGAGGCACAGGAAGGATCCCGGGAAGACAGGAGAGCCATGAGGCACAGGAAGGATCCCGGGAAGACAGGAGAGCCATGAGGCACAGGAAGGATCCCGGGAAGACAGGAGAGCCATGAGGCACAGGAAGGATCCCGGGAAGACAGGAGAGCCATGAGGCACAGGAAGGATCCCGGGAAGACAGGAGAGCCATGAGGCACAGGAAGGATCCCGGGAAGACAGGAGAGCCATGAGGCACAGGAAGGATCCCGGGAAGACAGGAGAGCCATGAGGCACAGGAAGGATCCCGGGAAGACAGGAGAGCCATGAGGCACAGGAAGGATCCCGGGAAGACAGGAGAGCCATGAGGCACAGGAAGGATCCCGGGAAGACAGGAGAGCCATGAGGCACAGGAAGGATCCCGGGAAGACAGGAGAGCCATGAGGCACAGGAAGGATCCCGGGAAGACAGGAGAGCCATGAGGCACAGGAAGGATCCCGGGAAGACAGGAGAGCCATGAGGCACAGGAAGGATCCCGGGAAGACAGGAGAGCCATGAGGCACAGGAAGGATCCCGGGAAGACAGGAGAGCCATGAGGCACAGGAAGGATCCCGGGAAGACAGGAGAGCCATGAGGCACAGGAAGGATCCCGGGAAGACAGGAGAGCCATGAGGCACAGGAAGGATCCCGGGAAGACAGGAGAGCCATGAGGCACAGGAAGGATCCCGGGAAGACAGGAGAGCCATGAGGCACAGGAAGGATCCCGGGAAGACAGGAGAGCCATGAGGCACAGGAAGGATCCCGGGAAGACAGGAGAGCCATGAGGCACAGGAAGGATCCCGGGAAGACAGGAGAGCCATGAGGCACAGGAAGGATCCCGGGAAGACAGGAGAGCCATGAGGCACAGGAAGGATCCCGGGAAGACAGGAGAGCCATGAGGCACAGGAAGGATCCCGGGAAGACAGGAGAGCCATGAGGCACAGGAAGGATCCCGGGAAGACAGGAGAGCCATGAGGCACAGGAAGGATCCCGGGAAGACAGGAGAGCCATGAGGCACAGGAAGGATCCCGGGAAGACAGGAGAGCCATGAGGCACAGGAAGGATCCCGGGAAGACAGGAGAGCCATGAGGCACAGGAAGGATCCCGGGAAGACAGGAGAGCCATGAGGCACAGGAAGGATCCCGGGAAGACAGGAGAGCCATGAGGCACAGGAAGGATCCCGGGAAGACAGGAGAGCCATGAGGCACAGGAAGGATCCCGGGAAGACAGGAGAGCCATGAGGCACAGGAAGGATCCCGGGAAGACAGGAGAGCCATGAGGCACAGGAAGGATCCCGGGAAGACAGGAGAGCCATGAGGCACAGGAAGGATCCCGGGAAGACAGGAGAGCCATGAGGCACAGGAAGGATCCCGGGAAGACAGGAGAGCCATGAGGCACAGGAAGGATCCCGGGAAGACAGGAGAGCCATGAGGCACAGGAAGGATCCCGGGAAGACAGGAGAGCCATGAGGCACAGGAAGGATCCCGGGAAGACAGGAGAGCCATGAGGCACAGGAAGGATCCCGGGAAGACAGGAGAGCCATGAGGCACAGGAAGGATCCCGGGAAGACAGGAGAGCCATGAGGCACAGGAAGGATCCCGGGAAGACAGGAGAGCCATGAGGCACAGGAAGGATCCCGGGAAGACAGGAGAGCCATGAGGCACAGGAAGGATCCCGGGAAGACAGGAGAGCCATGAGGCACAGGAAGGATCCCGGGAAGACAGGAGAGAGGCACATGAGGCACAGGAAGGATCCCAGGAGAGCCATGAGGCACAGGAAGGATCCCGGGAAGACAGGAGAGCCATGAGGCACAGGAAGGATCCCGGGAAGACAGGAGAGCCATGAGGCACAGGAAGGATCCCGGGAAGACAGGAGAGCCATGAGGCACAGGAAGGATCCCGGGAAGACAGGAGAGCCATGAGGCACAGGAAGGATCCCGGGAAGACAGGAGAGCCATGAGGCACAGGAAGGATCCCGGGAAGACAGGAGAGCCATGAGGCACAGGAAGGATCCCGGGAAGACAGGAGAGCCATGAGGCACAGGAAGGATCCCGGGAAGACAGGAGAGCCATGAGGCACAGGAAGGATCCCGGGAAGACAGGAGAGCCATGAGGCACAGGAAGGATCCCGGGAAGACAGGAGAGCCATGAGGCACAGGAAGGATCCCGGGAAGACAGGAGAGCCATGAGGCACAGGAAGGATCCCGGGAAGACAGGAGAGCCATGAGGCACAGGAAGGATCCCGGGAAGACAGGAGAGCCATGAGGCACAGGAAGGATCCCGGGAAGACAGGAGAGCCATGAGGCACAGGAAGGATCCCGGGAAGACAGGAGAGCCATGAGGCACAGGAAGGATCCCGGGAAGACAGGAGAGCCATGAGGCACAGGAAGGATCCCGGGAAGACAGGAGAGCCATGAGGCACAGGAAGGATCCCGGGAAGACAGGAGAGCCATGAGGCACAGGAAGGATCCATGAGGCACAGGAAGGATCCCGGGAAGACAGGAGAGCCATGAGGCACAGGAAGGATCCCGGGAAGACAGGAGAGCCATGAGGCACAGGAAGGATCCCGGGAAGACAGGAGAGCCATGAGGCACAGGAAGGATCCCGGGAAGACAGGAGAGCCATGAGGCACAGGAAGGATCCCGGGAAGACAGGAGAGCCATGAGGCACAGGAAGGATCCCGGGAAGACAGGAGAGCCATGAGGCACAGGAAGGATCCCGGGAAGACAGGAGAGCCATGAGGCACAGGAAGGATCCCGGGAAGACAGGAGAGCCATGAGGCACAGGAAGGATCCCGGGAAGACAGGAGAGCCATGAGGCACAGGAAGGATCCCGGGAAGACAGGAGAGCCATGAGGCACAGGAAGGATCCCGGGAAGACAGGAGAGCCCTGAGGCACAGGAAGGATCCAGTAGACCCATGGGAAGACCCGGGAGGAGAGCCATGAGGCACAGGAAGGATTCCGGGAAGACAGGAAAGCCATGAGGCACAGGAAGGATCCCGGGAAGACAGGAGAGCAATGAGGCACAGGAAGGATCCCGGGAAGACAGGAGAGCCATGAGGCACAGGAAGGATCCCGGGAAGACAGGAGAGCCTTGAGGCACAGGAAGGATCCCGGGAAAACAGGAGAGCCATGAGGCACAGGAAGGATCCCGGGAAGACAGGGGAGCCATAAGACACAGGAAGGATCCCGGGAAGACAGGAGAGCCATGAGGCACAGGAAGGATCCCGGGAGGAGAGCATGAGGCACAGGAAGGATCCCGGGAAGACAGGAGAGCCATGAGGCACAGGAAGGATCCCGGGAAGACAGGAGAGCCATGAGGCACAGGAAGGATCCCGGGAAGACAGGAGAGCCATGAGGCACAGGAAGGATCCCGGGAAGACAGGAGAGCCATGAGGCACAGGAAGGATCCCGGGAAGACAGGAGAGCCATGAGGCACAGGAAGGATCCCGGGAAGACAGGAGAGCCATGAGGCACAGGAAGGATCCCGGGAAGACAGGAGAGCCATGAGGCACAGGAAGGATCCCGGGAAGACAGGAGAGCCATGAGGCACAGGAAGGATCCCGGGAAGACAGGAGAGCCATGAGGCACAGGAAGGATCCCGGGAAGACAGGAGAGCCATGAGGCACAGGAAGGATCCCGGGAAGACAGGAGAGCCATGAGGCACAGGAAGGATCCCGGGAAGACAGGAGAGCCATGAGGCACAGGAAGGATCCCGGGAAGACAGGAGAGCCATGAGGCACAGGAAGGATCCCGGGAAGACAGGAGAGCAATGAGGCACAGGAAGGATCCCGGGAAGACAGGAGAGCCATGAGGCACAGGAAGGATCCCGGGAAGACAGGAGAGCCATGAGGCACAGGAAGGATCCCGGGAAAACAGGAGAGCCATGAGGCACAGGAAGGATCCCGGGAAGACAGGGGAGCCATAAGACACAGGAAGGATCCCGGGAAGACAGGAGAGCCATGAGGCACAGGAAGGATCCCGGGAAGACAGGAGAGCCATGAGGCACAGGAAGGATCCCGGGAAGACAGGAGAGCCACGAGGCACAGGAAGGATCCCGGGAAGACAGGAGAGCCATGAGGCACAGGAAGGATCCCGGGAAGACAGGAGAGCCATGAGGCACAGGAAGGATAGCGGGAAGACAGGAGAGCCATTAGGCACAGGAAGGATCCCGGGAAGACAGGAGAGCCATGAGGCACAGGAAGGATCCCGGGAAGACAGGAGAGCCATGAGGCACAGGAAGGATCCCGGGAAGACAGGAGAGCCATGAGGCACAGGAAGGATCCCGGGAAGACAGGAGAGCCATGAGGCACAGGAAGGATCCCGGGAAGACAGAAGAGCCATGAGGCACTGGAAGGATCCCGGGAAGACAGGAGAGCCCTGAGGCACAGGAAGGATCCCGGGAAGACAGGAGAGCCATGAGGCACAGGAAGGATCCCGGGAAGACAGGAGAGCCATGAGGCACAGGAAGGATCCCGGGAAGACAGGAGAGCCATGAGGCACAGGAAGGATCCAGGGAAGACAGGAGAGCCATGAGGCACAGGAAGGATCCCGGGAAGACAGGAGAGCCATGAGGCACAGGAAGGATCCCGGGAAGACAGGAGAGCCATGAGGCACAGGAAGGATCCCGGGAAGACAGGAGAGCCATGACGCACAGGAAGGATCCCGGGAAGACAGGAGAGCCATGAGGCACAGGAAGGATCCCGGGAAGACAGGAGAGCCATGAGGCACAGGAAGGATCCCGGGAAGACAGGAGAGCCATGAGGCACAGGAAGGATCCCGGGAAGACAGGAGAGCCATGAGGCACAGGAAGGATCCCGGGAAGACAGGAGAGCCATGAGGCACAGGTAGCATCTCGGGAAGACAGGAGAGCCATGAGGCACAGGAAGGATCCCGGGAAGACAGGAGAGCCATGAGGCTGGTGCAAGATTTTTGTGAGTTTTGATGTCTGGGACTACGACAAGCCAGAAACTGTGTAGTTCAGCCTGGTTGAGTGTGTAGTTCAGCCTGGTTGAGTGTGTAGTTCAGCCTGGTTGAGTGTGTAGTTCAGCCTGGTTGAGTGTGTAGTTCAGCCTGGTTGAGTGTGTAGTTCAGCCTGGTTGAGTGTGTAGTTCAGCCTGGTTGAGTGTGTAGTTCAGCCTGGTTGAGTGTGTAGTTCAGCCTGATTGAGTGTGCAGTTCAGCCTGGTTGAGTGTGTAGTTCACCCTGGTTGAGTGTGTAGTTCAGCCTGGTTGAGTGTGTAGTTCAGCCTGGTTGAGTGTGTAGTTCAGCCTGGTTGAGTGTGTAGTTCAGCCTGGTTGAGTGTGTAGTTTAGCCTGGTTGAGTGTGTAGTTCAGCCTGGTTGAGTGTGTGGTTCAGCCTGATTGAGTGTGTAGTTCATCCTGGTTGAGTGTGTAGTTCAGCCTGGTTGAGTGTGTAGTACAGCCTGGTTGAGTGTGTTGTTCAGCCTGGTTGAATGTGTAGTTCAGCCTGGTTGAGTGTGTAGTTCAGCCTGGTTGAGTGTGTAGTTCAGCCTGGTTGAGAGTGTAGTTCAGCCTATTTGAGTGTGTAGTTCAGCCTGGTTGAGTGTGTAGTTCAGCATTTTTGAGTGTGTAGTTCAGCCTGGTTGAGTGTGTAGTTCAGCCTGGTTGTGTGTGTAGTTCAGCCTTTTTGAGTGTGTAGTTCAGCCTGGATGAGTGTGTAGTTCAGCCTGGTTGAGTGTGTAGTTCAGCCTGGTTGAGTGTGTAGTTCAGCCTGTTTGAGTGTGTAGTTCAGCCTGGTTGAGTGTGTAGTTCAGCCTCGTTGAGTGTGTAGTTCAGCCTGGTTGAGTGTGTAGTTCAGTCTGGTTGAGTGTGTAGTTCAGCCTGGTTGAGTGTGTAGTTCAGCCTGGTTGAGTGTGTAGTTCAGCCTGGTTGAGTGTGTGGTTCAGCCTGATTGAGTGTGTAGTTCAGCCTGTTTGAGTGTGTAGTTCAGCCTGGTTGAGTGTGTAGTTCAGCCTGGTTGAGTGTGTAGTTCAGCCTGGTTGAGTGTGTAGTTCAGACTGGTTGAGTGTGTAGTTCAGCCTGGTTGAGTGTGTAGTTCAGCCTGGTTGAGTGTGTAGTTCGGCCTGGTTGAGTTTGTAGTTCAGCCTGGTTGTGTGTGTAGTTCAGCCTGGTTGAGTGTGTAGTTCAGCCTGGTTGAGTGTGTAGTTCAGCCTGGTTTTGTATGTAGTTCAGCCTGGTTGTGTGTGTAGTTCAGCCTGGTTGAGTGTGCAGTTCAGCCTGGTTGAGTGTGTAGTTCAGCCTGGTTGTGTGTGTAGTTCAGCCTGTTTGAGTGTGTAGTTCAGCCTGGTTGAGTGTGTAGTTCAGCCTGATTGAGTGTGTAGTTCAGCCTGGTTGAGTGTGTAGTTCAGCCTGGTTGTGTCTGTAGTTCAGCCTGGTTGAGCGTGTAGTTCAGCCTGGTTGAGTGTGTAGTTCAGCCTGGTTGAGTGCGTAGTTCAGCCTGGTTTTGTGTGTAGTTCAGCCTGTTTGAGTGTGTAGTTCAGCCTGGTTGTGTCTGTAGTTCAGCCTGGTTGAGTGTGTAGTTCAGCCTGGTTGAGTGTGTAGTTCAGCCTGGTTGAGTGTGTAGTTCAGCCTGGTTGAGTGTGTAGTTCAGCCTGATTGAGTGTGCAGTTCAGCCTGGTTGAGTGTGTAGTTCACCCTGGTTGAGTGTGTAGTTCAGCCTGGTTGAGTGTGTAGTTCAGCCTGGTTGAGTGTGTAGTTCAGCCTGGTTGAGTGTGTAGTTCAGCCTGGTTGAGTGTGTAGTTTAGCCTGGTTGAGTGTGTAGTTCAGCCTGGTTGAGTGTGTGGTTCAGCCTGATTGAGTGTGTAGTTCATCCTGGTTGAGTGTGTAGTTCAGCCTGGTTGAGTGTGTAGTACAGCCTGGTTGAGTGTGTTGTTCAGCCTGGTTGAATGTGTAGTTCAGCCTGGTTGAGTGTGTAGTTCAGCCTGGTTGAGTGTGTAGTTCAGCCTGGTTGAGAGTGTAGTTCAGCCTATTTGAGTGTGTAGTTCAGCCTGGTTGAGTGTGTAGTTCAGCATTTTTGAGTGTGTAGTTCAGCCTGGTTGAGTGTGTAGTTCAGCCTGGTTGTGTGTGTAGTTCAGCCTTTTTGAGTGTGTAGTTCAGCCTGGATGAGTGTGTAGTTCAGCCTGGTTGAGTGTGTAGTTCAGCCTGGTTGAGTGTGTAGTTCAGCCTGTTTGAGTGTGTAGTTCAGCCTGGTTGAGTGTGTAGTTCAGCCTCGTTGAGTGTGTAGTTCAGCCTGGTTGAGTGTGTAGTTCAGTCTGGTTGAGTGTGTAGTTCAGCCTGGTTGAGTGTGTAGTTCAGCCTGGTTGAGTGTGTAGTTCAGCCTGGTTGAGTGTGTGGTTCAGCCTGATTGAGTGTGTAGTTCAGCCTGTTTGAGTGTGTAGTTCAGCCTGGTTGAGTGTGTAGTTCAGCCTGGTTGAGTGTGTAGTTCAGCCTGGTTGAGTGTGTAGTTCAGACTGGTTGAGTGTGTAGTTCAGCCTGGTTGAGTGTGTAGTTCAGCCTGGTTGAGTGTGTAGTTCGGCCTGGTTGAGTTTGTAGTTCAGCCTGGTTGTGTGTGTAGTTCAGCCTGGTTGAGTGTGTAGTTCAGCCTGGTTGAGTGTGTAGTTCAGCCTGGTTTTGTATGTAGTTCAGCCTGGTTGTGTGTGTAGTTCAGCCTGGTTGAGTGTGCAGTTCAGCCTGGTTGAGTGTGTAGTTCAGCCTGGTTGTGTGTGTAGTTCAGCCTGTTTGAGTGTGTAGTTCAGCCTGGTTGAGTGTGTAGTTCAGCCTGATTGAGTGTGTAGTTCAGCCTGGTTGAGTGTGTAGTTCAGCCTGGTTGTGTCTGTAGTTCAGCCTGGTTGAGCGTGTAGTTCAGCCTGGTTGAGTGTGTAGTTCAGCCTGGTTGAGTGCGTAGTTCAGCCTGGTTTTGTGTGTAGTTCAGCCTGTTTGAGTGTGTAGTTCAGCCTGGTTGAGTGTGTAGTTCAGCCTGGTTGTGTCTGTAGTTCAGCCTGGTTGAGCGTGTAGTTCAACCTGGTTGAGTGTGTAGTTCAGCCTGGTTGAGTGTGTAGTTTAGCCTGGTTGAGTGTGTAGTTCAGCCTGTTTGAGTGTGTAGTTCAGCCTGGTTGAGTGAGTAGTTCAGCCTGGTTGAGTGTGTAGTTCAGCCTGTTTGAGTGTGTAGTTCAGCCTGGTTGAGTGAGTAGTTCAGCCTGGTTGAGTGTGTAGTTCAGCCTGTTTGAGTGTGTAGTTCAGCCTGTTTGAGTGTGTAGTTCAGCCTGGTTGAGTGAGTAGTTCAGCCTGGTTGAGTGTGTAGTTCAGCCTGGTTGAGTGTGTAGTTCAGCCTGGTTGTGTCTGTACTTCAACCTGGTTGAGCGTGTAATTCAGCCTGGTTGAGTGTGTAGTTCAGCCTGATTGAGTGTGTAGTTCAGCCTGGTTTTGTGTGTAGTTCAGCCTGGTTTTGTGTGTAGTTCAGCCTGGTTTTGTGTGTAGTTCAGCCTGGTTTTGTGTGTAGTTCAGCCTGGTTTTTTGTTTAGCTCAGCCTGGTTTTGTGTGTAGTTCAGCCTGGTTTTGTGTGTAGTTCAGCCTGGTTTTGTGTGTAGTTCAGCCTGGTTTTTTGTTTAGCTCAGCCTGGTTTTGTGTGTAGTTCAGCCTGGTTTTGTGTGTAGTTCAGCCTGATTGTGTGTGTAGTTCAGCCTGGTTTTTTGTTTAGCTCAGCCTGGTTTTGTGTGTAGTTCAGCCTGGTTTTGTGTGTAGTTCAGCCTGGTTTTGTGTGTAGTTCAGCCTGGTTTTTTGTTTAGCTCAGCCTGGTTTTGTGTGTAGTTCAGCCTGGTTTTGTGTGTAGTTCAGCCTGATTGTGTGTGTACTTCAGCATGGTAGTGTACGTCGTTCAGCCTGGTAGTATCTGAAGTTCTGCCTGGTTGTGTGTGTAGTTCAGCCTCGGTGTATCTGTAGTTCAGTCTGGCTGTGTGTGTAGTTCAGGCTGGTTGCATCTGTAGTTCAGCCTGGTTTTGTGTAGTTCAGCCTTGTAGTGTCTGTACTTCAGCCTGATTGTGTGTGTAGTTGAGCCTTTTTGTGTCTGCTGTTTAGCCTGGTCGTGCCTGTAGTTCAGCCTGGTAGTGCCTCTGGTTCAGCCTGGTAGTGCTTGTAGTTCGGCCTGGTAGTGTAGGTAGTTCAGCCTGGTTATGTTTAGTTCAACCTGGTAGTGTCTGTAGTTCGGCCAGGTTGTGTGTGTAGTTCATCCTGGTAGTGCCTCTAATTCAGCCTGGTAGTTTCTAGTTCAACCTGGCAGCGTCTGTATTTTAGCCTGGTTGTGCGTGTAGTTCAGCCTGGTAGTGTGTAGCTCAGCCTGGTAGTGTCTGTAGTTCAGCCTGATTGTGTGTGCAGTTCAGCCTGGTTGTATCTATAGTTCAGCCTGATTGTATGTGTAGTTCAGCCTGGTTGTGTCTGTGGTTCAGCCTGGTTGTGTGTGTAGTTCAGCCTGGTTGTGTGTGTGTGTGTAGTTCAGCCTGGTAGTGTGTAGCTCAGCCTGGTTGTGTCTGAAGTTCAGCCTGGTTGTGTTTGTAGTTCAGCCTGGTTGTGTGTGTAGTTCAGCCTGGTTGTGTTTGTAGTTAAGCCTGGTTGTGTGTGTAGTTCAGCCTGGTTGTGTGTGTGTGTGTAGTTCAGCCTGGTTGTATCTATAGTTCAGCCTGGTTGTGTGTGTAGTTCAGCCTGGTTATGTCTGTATCTGCCTGGTAGTGTCTGTGGTTCAGCCTGGTAGTGTCTGCAGTTCAGCCTGGTTGTGTGTGTAGTTCAGCCTGGCTGTGTCTAGTCCAGCCTGGCAGCGTCTTTAGTCCAGCCTGGTTGTGTCTGTAGTTCAGCCTGGTTGTATCTGTAGTTCAGCCTGGTTGTATCTATACTTCAGCCTGGTAGTGTTTGTAGTTCAGCCTATTTATGTCTGTAGTTCTGACTGGTTGTGTCTAGTTCAGCCTGGTAGTGCCTGTAGTTCAGCCTCGTTGTGTGTGTAGTTCAGCCTGGTTACATCTGTAGTTCAGCCTGGTTGTATCTGTAGTTCAGCCTGGTGTTGTCTGTAATTCAGCCTGGTAGTGCCTGTAGTTCAGCCTGGTAGTGTCTGTAGCTCAGCCTCTCAGTGTGTGTAGTTCAGCCTGGTAGTGTCTGTAGTTCAGCCTGGTAGGTGGTGGTGGTAGTGTATGGTGGAGATGGTGGTAGTGGAAGTTGTGGTAGTGTATGGTGGTGGTAGTGCAGGTTGTGGTAGTGTATAGTGGTGGTGGTGGTAGTGCAGGTTGTGGCAGTGTATGGTGGTGGTGGTGGTGGTAGTGCAGGTTGTGGTAGTGTATGGTGGTGGTAGTGGTGGTGGTAGTGCAGGTTTTGGTAGTGTATGGTGGTGGTAGTGGTAGTGCAGCTTGTGGTAGTGCATAGTGGTGGTGGTAGTGCAGGTTGTGGTAGTGTATGGTGGTGGTGGTAGTAGTGCAGGTTGTGGTAGTGTATAGTGATGGTGGTAGTGCAGGTTGTGGTAGTGTATAGTGGTGGCAGTGCAGGTTGTGGTAGTGTATGGTGGTGGTGGTGGTAGTGCAGGTTGTGGTAGTATATGGTGGTGGCAGTGCAGGCTGTGGTAGTGTATGGTGGTGATGGTGGTAGTGGAAGTTGTGGTAGTGTATGGTGGTGGTAGTGCAGGTTGTGGTAGTGTATGGTGGTGGTGGTGGTGGTGGTGGTGGTAGTGCAGGTTGCGATAGTGTATAGTGGTGGTGCTGGTGGTGGTAGTGCAGGTTGTGGTAGTGCATAGTGGTGGTGGTAGTGCAGGTTGTGGTAGTGTATGGTGGTGGCAGTGCAGGTTGTGGTAGTGTATGGTGGTGGTGGTGGCAGTGCAGGTCGTGGTAGTGTATGGTGGTGGTGGTGGTGATGGTGGTAGTGCATGTTGTGGTAGTATATGGTGGTGGCAGTGCAGGCTGTGGTAGTGTATGGTGGCGATGGTGGTAGTGGAAGTTGTGGTAGTGTATGGTGGTGGTAGTGCAGGTTGTGGTAGTGTATGGTGGTGGTGGTGGTGGTGGTGGTGGTGATGGTGGTGGTGGTGGTAGTGCAGGTTGTGGTAGTGTATGGTGGTGTTGGTGGTAGTGCAGGTTGTGGTAGTATATGGTGGTGGTGGTGGTGGTGGTGGTAGTGCAGGTTGTGGTAGTGTATGGTGGTGGCAGTGCAGGTTGTGGTAGTGTATGGTGGTGGTGGTGGTGGTGGTGGTGGTGGTGGTGGTAGTGCAGGTTGTGGCAGTGTATGGTGGTGGCAGTGCAGGTTGTGGTAGTGGTGTTAGTGGTGGTGGAAGTGCAGGTTGTGGTAGTGTATGGTGGTGGTGGTGGTAGTGGGGTTGGTTTTGGTGGCGGTTGTGAGTGTTGTGGCAGTAGTGCAGTAGTAGTGGTGTAGGGTATTGTGGTGGGTACGACGTAGGGTACGGTGGTGGGTATCAAGCAGGGTATTGTGGTGGGTATTATGCAGGGTATGGTGGTGGGTATCACGCAGGGTATTGTAGTGGGTATCATGTAGGTTATGGTGGTGGGTATCATGCAGGGTATGGTGGTGGGTACCATGCAAGGTATGATGGTGAGTATCATGCAGGGTGTGGTGGTGGCTATCATGCAGGGTATGGTGGTGGGTATTATGCAGGGTATGGTGGTGGGTATTATGCAGGGTATGGTGGTGGGCATTATGCAGGGTATGGTGGTGGGTATTATGCAGGGTATGGTGGTGGGTATTATGCAGGGTATGGTGGTGGGTATCATGCAGGTTATGGTGGTGGGTATTATGCAGGGTATGGTGGTGGGTATTATGCAGGGTATGGTGGTGGGTATTATGCAGGGTATGGTGGTGGGCATTATGCAGGGTATGGTGGTGGGTATCATGCAGGTTATGGTGGTGGGTATTATGCAGGGTATGGTGGTGGGTATTATGCAGGGTATGGTGGTGGGTATTATGCAGGGTATGGTGGTGGGCATTATGCAGGGTATGGTGGTGGGTATCATGCAGGTTATGGTGGTGGGTATTATGCAGGGTATGGTGGTGGGTATTATGCAGGGTATGGTGGTGGGTATCATGCAGGGTATGGTGGTGGGTATCATGCAGGGTATGGTGGTGGGTATTATGCAGGGTATGGTGGTAGGTATTATGCAGGGTATGGTGGTGGGTATCATGCAGGGTATGGTGGTGGGTATCATGCAGGGTATGGTGGTGGGTATCATGCAGGGTATGGTGGTGGGTATCATGCAGGGTATGGTGGTGGGTATCATGCAGGGTATGGTGGTGGGTATCATGCAGGGTATGGTGGTGGGTATCATGCAGGGTATGGTGGTGGGTATCATGCAGGGTATGGTGGTGGGTATCATGCAGGGTATTATAAAAAAATATGCATAAAAAACGCTCCATATATGTCAGTTTATGGGATTTGTTGTGAAAGGTGACGCAGCTTATTACTGAAGAGAAGCCAGGACAGGACAGGACAGGACCGGAGGAGGTGAGGTGTTGTTGTTGAGTCAGTAGTGGAGAGCAGGTGGGGTGTTGTTGTTGAGTCAGTAGTGGAGAGCAGGTGAGGTGTTGTTGTTGAGTCAGTAGTGGAGAGTAGGTGAGGTGTTGTTGTTGAGTCAGTAGTGGAGAGCAGGTGGGGTGTTGTTGTTGGGTCAGTAGTGGAGAGCAGGTGGGGTGTTGTTGTTGAGTCAGTAGTGGAGAGCAGGTGAGGTGTTGTTGTTGAGTCAGTAGTGGAGAGTAGGTGAGGTGTTGTTGTTGAGTCAGTAGTGGAGAGCAGGTGAGGTGTTGTTGTTGAGTCAGTAGTGGAGAGTAGGTGAGGTGTTGTTGTTGAGTCAGTAGTGGAGAGCAGGTGGGGTGTTGTTGTTGAGTCAGTAGTGGAGAGCAGGTGAGGTGTTGTTGTTGAGTCAGTAGTGGAGAGCAGGTGGGGTGTTGTTGTTGAGTCAGTAGTGGAGAGCAGGTGAGGTGTTGTTGTTGAGTCAGTAGTGGAGAGTAGGTGAGGTGTTGTTGTTGAGTCAGTAGTGGAGAGCAGGTGGGGTGTTGTTGTTGAGTCAGTAGTGGAGAGCAGGTGAGGTGTTGTTGTTGAGTCAGTAGTGGAGAGCAGGTGGGGTGTTGTTGTTGAGTCAGTAGTGGAGAGCAGGTGGGGTGTTGTTGTTGAGTCAGTAGTGGAGAGCAGGTGAGGTGTTGTTGTTGAGTCAGTAGTGGAGAGTAGGTGAGGTG